>NW_027195154.1:0-85000 GCF_038502225.1 Cherax quadricarinatus
TCGGAGGATCTCACCTTCAAGGACCATAACATTGTATCAATCGCATCTGCTAGAAAAATGACAGGATGGATAATGAGAACCTTCAAAACTAGGGAGGCCAAGCCCATGATGACACTCTTCAGGTCACTTGTTCTATCTAGGCTGGAATATTGCTGCACACTTACAGCACCTTTCAAGGCAGGTGAAATTGCCGACCTAGAAAATGTACAGAGAACTTTCACGGCGCGCATAACGGAGATAAAACACCTCAATTATTGGGAGCGCTTGAGGTTCCTAAACCTGTATTCCCTGGAACGCAGGAGGGAGAGATACATGATTATATACACCTGGAAAATCCTAGAGGGACTAGTACCGAACTTGCACACGAAAATCACTCATTACAAAAGCAAAAGACTTGGCAGACGATGCACCATCCCCCCAATGAAAAGCAGGGGTGTCACTAGCACGTTAAGAGACCATACAATAAGTGTCAGGGGCCCGAGACTGTTCAACTGCCTCCCAGCACACATAAGGGGGATTACCAACAGACCCCTGGCAGTCTTCAAGCTGGCACTGGACAAGCACCTAAAGTCAGTTCCGGATCAGCCGGGCTGTAGCTCGTATGTTGGTTTGCGTGCAGCCAGCAGCAACAGCCTGGTTGATCAGGCTCTGATCCACCAGGAGGCCTGGTCTCAGACCGGGCCGCGGGGGCGTTGACCCCCGGAACTCTCTCCAGGTAAACTCCAGGGCAACTGGTATGAGGGTAAATTCAGATAAATCCATGGTTATGGGGTTAGGGGCTTGGGCCGGTAGGGTTGATTGGGGTAGTGCAGTTGTGGGGAGGCAGGTGAATTCGTTAAAAATTTGCGGTCTGATTTATGCAGACGATCTAACTGTGGCACGCACGGAAAACTCGATTAGGATGGTAGAAAGGATTCAGGGACGATTGGGTGCATTGCGACCTTATCATTTGACCCTTGTGCAGCATGCCATTGCTATTAATATCTTACTGTATAGCAAAGTATGGCACGTGGCAGCCGTGTTCCCATTAACTGGGCCAGCAATAACGAACATACTTAGGAAGGTTTTGAAATTCTTGTGGGGTTCGAGCTGTGATTGGATTAAAAGGGATGTGGTAATGTTACTTGTAAGTAAGGGGGGGCTGGGATTGCTGGACTTAAAGCGGAGGGTCAAATGTGTCTTTATTAAAAGGGAGGTGATGAGGGAAAGTGTGGGTGGGGGGGGGGTTTGGCCAGGATCCATAACAGATTGCAACGGATGTATACAGGAGTTGAGTTGCATGAGTGTGAAACTGTGTTGAGGGCTCTGGCGTGGGATCGAGACCCAGCAAAGGTTAAAATAGGTAGGTTGTGTTGATTGTTAGCCGGGAGGGTTGTAGCGCCTGTAGAGGGAATTTTCCCCATGTATGCATGGGGAAGTATATGGAATAGGTTGAGTAGGATGAGGTTGCAACCTCGTGTTCGGGATGTCATGTATCGTTTTCTGCACGGCATTTTACCGTCGGGTGTGGTTCTACGGGATAGACGCGTCGTTGACGGGGGGGGAGTGTGGGATATGTGGTGGGGAGGAGTCGGCTTTTCATGTAGTATATTTTTGTGATGGAATGAGGAGTGTCAAGGGGTGGTTAAGTAGGGTGATAAATAGGATAGGAGGTAAAGGAATTTCTGTATTGAGAGCATTAAGTCTCGACGTGGGGGGTTGGGAGGAAAGTGTAATCAGAGCTGTGGGATACATTATGGCAGATTATATCTATATAGTGTGGGGATTGCGGGGGAAACAGGTTACTGAGGTGAAGAGGAGGGTGTTAGCGATAATGTTCTATAAAACGGTATGCAGAAATAAGGAAATTTATGGGAGGAGGTGGGTGAAGGATTTTTCAGAGGGATATAGGCAACTTACGTTACAGGTTTTATTAGACTTGTAATGTACGAGGGAGGGGAGGGTACGATTGGAAAGTGTTGCTGGGGTAGGGAAGTCATGGGTGAAAACAGGGTCGCCTCCCTGGTAATGGATGACAACAAATGTTTGCGTGAGTGTTGGATGAATGATGCGTGAGTGAATATGTGAACCACGGGTGCTGGCACCTGTGGAGCTGGCCAGTTTTTTTGTGTGACATGGACTATACACTATTCATATAGTACTCCTGTTCCTTCAAGGTAGTAGTGATGATGGATAAGGTATTCAAGGGGGGGGGGGGGGTTGCCTACATCACTGTGCATAGCGAGGGTAGGGCAGCATATTGATTGGAAGTGATGGACAGTTGCTTGTCCAGTGTGTTAGTATTATGTGTAGATAATACGCATATTATTGTATGTAGCGAGATGGGACTACATGCAAGTTGGACTTTTACTATGAGAATTATTCTCTAACGCCTGATATGTGGAGGCTGATTGATCAACTGTGATCCATTCAAATTAGATTTATTATTATGTTATCTATGTACATAGCAGTCTTAAGTCATATTATGTTGTTATCTATGTACATATCAGTCTTAAGTCATTATTATGTTATCTATGTATATAGCAGTCTTAGGTCATATGATGCGAGTTGTGTTTAGGTGCAGTTGTCACAAAAATTTTTTGTTTTGTTTTGTCTGTGTTAGGGAAGTATGTGGAATTTTTTGTGTGTAGCCGCTACATGGCTGGGGTTTATACTTTATACCTTTGTATTCTGTGATGTTTTTCATAATATTAAGTTTTTATTTATATACTATGTTGCATGAATAGGGTTTACCTGCTAAGACTGCACATAAGTTGCCTTTGAGAGTTGACATTCAATATTGCAACCTTCTTAGAAAATTAAGCTTTTGGGGTTTTCTTTCACCAGGTTGAGGTGTCATTGTGTTAAGTAATGACATGTATCCCATTTCATTGTTATTAATATTTTGTGTCTAAGATGTTACTGTATCACTCATGATAGTGTAATTCCTATGTATCCTTTAATGTTAAGTTAAGATGCAGTCAGGTTGGTGATGGTTATATTTGGCTGGAGGGAGGGGGGTGAAATTGTGACAGAAGTTTAAGCCTTCACAGGTATATGACTGGTATAACTGGGTGTATATGGTGTGTGGTATTAGGGTGTCAGAACACTTCGTCTGTTGTAATCATTTTTGTAAGGGTGAATTGGGAATTTGTGATTTAACTCATTATGTGTACCTTTTAATATAATTTCCACCTTGTATTGTAATTTTTAAATAAAATAAAAAAAACTTGACCAATTAGCTTGTCATTTGGGATCATTTTTGGTTTATCTAATTTCCCTACTTGAAACATAAGTTGTTTGGGCAGCTAGAACTATGCTCTAAAAAGCATCATATCGGCAACTAACATCACCTTCCTGATTCATGGCCAGGTCGTTCCAATTTAGCACACCCAGGTAATTTTAGTCCCTTCAAATTGGCCAAGAGGAACTCTGTGATCGTTTTTCACAAGCTCATCATTAACCTCAAGATTATTAATAAGTGTTTCCTTGTTGGCAAGAACCGTGTCAAGCAGATTGTTTCCTCTAGTTGGTTCTGTCACAAACTGTTTAAAAAGCAATTCTGAATCGTATCAAGAAAGTCACTATACTCAAGATTTCCTGTCATGTTGTTCCAGTCAGTTTGTCTAAAGTTAAAAATCTACCATTAACACGACATTTTCATATCTAGACACCTTATGAATTTCTTCCCATAGCAGCTTACTGTACTCCCTGTCAAGAGTTGGGGGCCTATAAATCACACCCAAAATTAATATGTCACGACCCTCGAGAAACTGTAGCCAAACAGATTCTGTGTTCGATGCTTCTAATTTTATATCATGTCTAACACAACAGTTTAAATTATATCTGATATACATCGCCACTCCACCATTTCTGTTGACCCTATCAGTGTGGAATAGTTTGTAGCCTTGTATATGGCATTCAGAAGACATTTCTCTATCTTTCAGGTTGAACCAGATCTTCGTTATAGCAATAATATCTATACCTGTACATGGAAGCAATCTTAGCTCATTTATCTTATTTCTTAGACTCCTACTGTTATTATATATAACTTAAGGGAGCTAGTTACTCTCTGCCCTCTATTGTCTCTGTTTGATCATCAATTGCTTTGCCTATGTAAGCAACTTCGTTTTGAATATTGTCTATGAAGCATATCCCTGAGGAATCCTGATAATATCTGCCGTTTTCAACCCTTGTAATGTAGCTTGATTGTTTCCCCAAACACACCCATACCTCTATAATCTATTAGTTTAAAGTCATAGACAAGTCACCAATGGCCCCCTCAATCGAGTTGGCTAATGCAACCACTCCAACCCCTGAGAGAGATGTCCCCCATCCCTTGCATACATATCACATTTGCCATAAAATTTGTCCCAGTTATCAATGAATGGGATTGCAAATTCCTTGCAGTACCTGTCTAGCCAGTAATTTACACCAGTTGCCCTAGACATCCATTCATTGCTCACTTCAATTTTAGGCATGATGCTATATATGATTGGGACCCCTCCCTTAGCCCTTATTACATGTATGGCTGACTTGTACTTACCTAGCAGCTCTTGTCTCATGCTCTTCTCGATAGCATTTCCACCAGCGCTAAGACAGATGATGGGCTTGTTCCTATAACCTGACATAATATTATCCAGCCTGTTGACTATATCAACACCCTCTCATTGGAAGCACACTCTAACACTCCTATCTTCATTATAGAAAGCACAGTTCATCTATCTTACCTGTGAGTCACTCTCAACCAGAATGTTCTTACCATGATTAGCAGAGGAGTTAGTGGTACTTTAACCTTGCTAACCACTGAAGCACACTCATCATGTAGAACAGAATGGATTTCCTACAACCAGATCTTCTGTTAAGTTCCCTTACCTTGATTCTTCTACCTTAAGTAGAAACCACAGTCCACTTGAGGCAATTCCACTCTTCAACTCGCTGTTGATTACCTTTTCCTCCATACAATACCAACAGTGCGACTAGCTGGGGGATTGAACATGTGTTGTTTTAGCCCTCATGGTGAGCAAAAAATTCCATGATGCTGTAACCCACAGGATCATACAATCCTATAGTAGGATTGTATGGTCCCATGGGTTAGAGCATCCTGGAATTTTCGCTAACCACGAGGAGGGCTAAAACAACACGGGTTCAATCCCCCAGCTAGTCGCATTGTTATTGAATACCACTCATTCATGATTACAATGCAATATATCATGTAGTGTTTTGGAACCTCGGGTTAAAGTTTTGAAGGAGAAGGTTCTACTTCTCCAAGAGGAAAATAGGATTCTGAAAATTCGCCTAAATGGATTTGAGAGTGTGCAAAGGGTAGAGTTGGTGTGGAGGAAAAAGTAACCAACAGTTAGTTGAAGAGTGGCAACCGCTTCAAGTGGACTGTGGTCTCTACTTAAGATAGAAGAATCAAGGTAAGGAAACTTAACAGAGAAGATCTGATAGTAGGAAATCCATATATTTTATATAATAAAATATAGGGCGGTACCACCTCTAGAACTGTACTGGGGACCTTCATTCTCAGAGAAGAGAATAAACATACTGCAGGGAAAACTCAAGGTTCTCCCCTGAGCTGTTTGAATCTATTATTCTCCTACCACCCCGTATATTTTATATTATACGTGAATTTAATTAATAGACATGTTGCGAATAAGAAATTTATTAAAGAACTTCAGAATGTGGCCTGTTACCATTTATTTCTTATGCAACAAGATTTTTGGATCCGAGTTATTTAAAGGTATTTTAGAGTCCAGGGTAAATAATTTCAAATGGGAAACTCCATAGAATATTCAAATTTATTAAAGTATTTAAATACAATACTTTATCTTCTCCTTGTAGTTAATGTAACTTAATACTTTGTACAATAAATTTACCATATACATTTAGTTCAAAATCATGGAAATGTCACATTAATAAGGAAGTTTAATTATTCTTCCTGTAATTAAGTCCTCATTAACATTTACGTCTTTGTCTTAACAAGACTGTAAACTCAAAATACAAAAGGTACAAGATGTAACAAGACCTTTGAATCTGGCCATAAAGTATCTATGGATTACTGAACTGACCAAGAATATAAATATCAAAAGAATCTTTCAGAGCAATGAGGAACAAACTGGGTCAGCTTTAGAGTCCAATTCTCAAAACCATTCAAACTGTACACCGTAAGAGCCAATATACGATCAGTTGTCAGGGCTAGAGCAGGGAGCAGACTGACTACTTGCCAGTCTGTTGATCAGTTGTCAGGGCTAGAGCAGGGAGCAGACTGACTATTTGTCAGTCTGTTGACGCATCGTCAGGTTGGATCACCTGACCCAAACGTCAGTCAGCCGGACATAAACAATTTAACAATTCACCAGATGGTTCCGAGACTTAAACTCTATATACACAAGAAATCCTACCTAACAATAATAAAATAATAGTGATATTAATAACAAAATAGTGACAATAACAAAATAGTGATAAAACAAAATAGTTATAATACCATGGTATTTTCATATATTAACAGATAATAATATAACGCCGAAAGTCTCTATTTTAGCTATAAACGGGGACTTTCGCGCTATAATATTAAGTGATAAACATATTCTCTTACAATAGTTAAATAACACAGGATGACCAATTTCGAAGATAATTGTCTGCATCGCTCTTGGGCTGTGTAGACCCCCTTGCCTGACGCTCCTCAGTAACCTGACAGCAGTGGTACGAGGAGGTGGTGTTGTGTCTCTGTTGACACCGCTGGGAAATTACTGGTGTTGAGATGGCGGTTTGTTATCGCAGACGCGTTAACACTATTGGTATTGAACTGCTTCGAGGTGCGATTACACCTAGTTCAGCGCAAATACTCTTACCCAAGATAATCAGGGAGACATACGGCATACAAGATAGTGAATTGTATGGGGTAGCGCTGAACGGAGCGCATAGAGTATTTGTGAAACTGCTTGCTGCGACAGTTTATGAATCGGTGGTTACGCGCTTTCAAGATGTGTGTTTTGACGTTACTCCTGCTGTGCGTGTGAGACTGGTGGACGTGTCTCGATATTATACCTGGATAAAGTTGAGGAATGTCCCCTTCGAGGCAAACGAAGCTGACATCAGAAACGTATTTGAGAAATATGGAACTGTGCATTCTGCCCAGCAGGGTAAGTGGATAATGGGTGCCTACACAGGTATGCCGGAAGGTACATTCAGCCTTAAGATGACGTTGCGCCAACCCATACCGTCATATGTGTATCTTCAAGATTTTAGGACACAGGTAATGGTTTTATATCCTGGACAGCGGCGTACGTGTCGCATTTGTGGAGAGTATGACCACATAGCGGCGGCATGTGAAAAGAACAGACGCGTGACCAAACCTGTGCAAGAAGACGTAGCCCCAGTCACACATGATGAAGGTGAGCATCGTTCGTCAGAGGAAGGGCGTGGTCGTTTGTGGAGTGAGATGGTGGAACAGGCTTTTCGAAATGAGAGTGAGTCCTTCCCTCAGCTGCCTGCACCTGAGTCGTTGCCGATACCATCTACTGGATTGGTACCCCGGCATGACGTGTTGAGTATTGGTCGAGAGACGAATGTCGGTGAGGATTTAGACGAAGTCTTAAGGACCTTGTCACCGCAAGTGGTGGAAGCTCCGTCTCCGGAAGACGTAGCTGGAGACTTTCTGAGTCCGGATTGTCAACAATACGAGACTCCGCAGAAGGACGACGAGACTGGGACATCGGGAGACTTCATACCTCATTGTGAGGTGGATGTTGAGGTACACCGTGAGGCTTCCTCGGATCTTGACATGGAGGATAAGAACGTTACCAGGAAACGGGCAGCTACGTCAGATTCGGATGACGTACTGACGCCGGCACAGAGGACTGGGAAAAAAACTGAGAGGATGGGTGAGGGGAGGGGTGGGGAGGGGGGGGTCATGAGGGACACCATCGCAAGAAGGGAGGCGAATGGGAAGGTACTGTAAAGAAGACACATAGACGTAACAAATCAAGTGGTGAACCACGGGAGGAGAAGAGGAAAGGGTGGAAAATATAACAGGCCTTAGGTGTATGACTGCTAATGTTAACGGTTTGTGTACTAGATTAAAGAGAGATTGGTTGAGTAGTTTTCTTAGCAAACATAGAATTGATGTTCTCTTCCTTCAAGAACACAATTTCAAAGAAGGAGAAGTGTTGCAGGTTGCAGGTTATACAGTACTGACCCTGCCAACTATTCGTTTGAAAGGTGGTGTGGGTCTTTTAATAAAAGAGACGAGCCCGTTTGTGTTGCAGAGATGTGAGGGGGGTGGGGGGAGGGTGTTGCGAGTGGATGGGACTTGGATGGGAAAGCGTGTATCCTTGGTAAGTGTCTATGCCCCTGCGGAGAATGACACGAAGGTTCGAACGGATTTTGTGTGTGAGGACCTTGTTTATTTTTTGCGTGGTCTTCCGGAAGTAGCGATAGTGGGGGGTGACTGGAACTGTGTCATAAGGGCGGCTGACGTCGAACCCAAAGGGGCTGGGCATGTGTCTGCACCTCTCAGAGATTTGTTGAGGGATGTTAAGTTAAGAGATGTGTTTGGGGGAGGGGTGTGGGAAACAGAACATACTTTTATCAGAAGGGGATATGCTGCAAGGTTAGACAGAGTGTATATTTCGCAGGGAGTAGTTGTAAAGTCTTTTAATACGGTGGAGACGGTCTTGTCAGATCATAGGGCAGTTGTAGTGGAGTTAGGGTGGGAGGGAATGGCCGAAATTTATAGGAATTATTGGAAATTAAATATTAGTGTGTTAAGTGATGAGGAAGGGTTGGAGGGTTTTTCTATGCTGTGGAATGAGCTTTCAAGGGAAGCTCAGGAGGTGGAAGACATTGTAACGTGGTGGGACTCGGTGGCAAAGGAAAGGATAAAGTCCTTTTATGTGAGGGAGGGTAGGCGTATAAACACTTTAAAATATGGGCTAGCGAATTATTTAGAGGATCGATTACGAAGTTGTTATGGGCAGGGATCGGTTAGTGGTGTTTACCCCATGGACGAGATTGTAGACATAAAAGAGAGCTTGCGAACGTTGCATAATGAGCGTTTTCAAGCGGTGAGGGTGCAAGCAGGATTAGAAGAAATTTTGTGGGGAGATAGGCCATCCGCGTGTGTGTTGAGACAACAAAAGCAAAAGCAGGCGCTGACGGCAATCCCGAGCTTGGAGGTAAACGAGACGATGGGAATCCATAGAGCAGGTCAAGTGATACGAAACACAAAAGCTATGAGTGCATATGCGGATACATGGTATAAAAAACACTGGACTAGTAGTGGCGTGGATGAAGTGGAATTAAGTAAGGTGTGCACGTATGCTAAGTGCATTTTGGGTCACAGTGATAGGAAGGCATTGGGTGGGGTTATTACTGAGGAGGAAATTGAAATTGCTTTACACGGAATGAGGAAGGGCAAGTCCCCGGGTATTGATGGTTTACCGGTGGAATTTTATTTGCAGCATTGGGAGTTGATTGGGAAGTTCATGGTAAGATTATTAAATTGTATGAAGGAGAAGGGTACGTTAGGGGATAAGCAGAATACGGCAGTTGTGGTGTTGGTCCCGAAAGGCAAAGGGCAGCCAAACCTTGGGAAGTATAGGGCGATATCGTTGCTCTGTGCAGACTATAAGGTTTTCGCAAAAATTTTGGGTAATAGGGTAAAATGCGTGGTGGGGAGGGTCGTTTCGCCATCGCAGTATGGGTTGCCGGGCAGGTCGATGTTAGAAGGTCACGGGCTTATAAGAAGTTTTGTGGAGTCAAAGGGGGGAGGGGAGGGGGCGGCTTTACTGGCCTTGGACTGGCGAGCTGCCTATGATAGAGTGGAAAGAGGTGCACTGCAGAGTATTCTTCGGAGACAGGGTTATGGAGAAGAAATAGTTGGGTGGGTAAACACTCTGTATAAGGGGGCAAGGATGAGGGTACAAATAAATGGGTGTATGGGGACGGACTTTGAGATGGGTAGAGGTTTAAGACAAGGGTGCCCTATGTCACAGATCTTATTTGCGTGTTTTCAGGATCCCTTTTACAGGATGGTTGAGAGCACAGTTAGTTCCCGGGGTGGAGGTGGGGTAGGGGAAGGGGTTTGTTGGCCGGCATTAATAGGTTATGTGGATGATACGACTGTTTTGGTGTGTGAACGAATGTCTATGAAAGGGTTGGAAGATGTTGTGCGTGTGTTTGAACGTGCCACGGGTATGAAGGTAAATAGTGAAAAGTCGATGATCATGGGGTTGGGTACCTGGAAAGGGGGTGGAATGGAGAGCTGTAACGTGGTTAACACAACTGCGATGTCATTAAAGATTTGCGGTATTATTTATAGAGACGATTTGGATGTGGCGCGGGAGGAAAATTCAGTAAGGACGTTGGAAAAGGTCATTGGTCGTCTGGGTGTTTTGAGGCCCCAACATCTCACTCTGGCCCAATGTGTGATTGTTGTTAACGTTTTATTGTATAGTAAGGTGTGGCACGTTGCGGCTGTATTCCCAATTACAGGAACAGCGATCAATGGAATATTGAGAAGAGTATTTACCTTTCTGTGGGGATCGAGGTGTGATTGGTTAAAACGTGAGGTTGTTATGTTACCTGTACGTCGAGGAGGTTTAGGATTGTTGGACTTAAAGCGTAGGGTGAAATGTGTTTTTCTAAAGTGGGAGGTATGGCGTGTGGGTGTGATGGCGGGAAATATAGAACAAGTATATACGAGGGTGAAAAAGTGGTATAGGGGAATGGAGTTAAGGGAATGTGAGATTGTACTACGAGCTTTGTTGATGGTAAAGGAACGGAGGAACATTCGCATAAGGGTTTTAAGTAGGTTACTAGGGGGTACGTGCGCAGCTCCAGTAGAAGGTTTGTTCCCCATGTACTCGTGGGAAAATATATGGCTCCGATTTAGCAAGTTGAAATTACGGCCTAGGGTGCGTGAAGTCATGTTTCGTTTTTTACATGGTATATTGCCGTCAGGGGCAATACTACGATCCAGAAGAGTCGTGGTGGGAGGCGGGTGTGGGTTTTGTGGTGGGGAAGACACGGCTTTTCACGTTGTCTATTTTTGCGAAGGTTTAGAAGATGTCAGGAGTTGGTTGGGTAGGGTGGTACAGAGGGTGGGAGGCAGAGGAGTGCAGGTCCTGCGTGCGTTAAGTCTCGACATCGGTGGATTAGACCAGGACGTTGAACGGGCTTTAGATTATATTATCGTGGATTACATTTATATTTCGTGGGTAATGCGGGGAAAAGGGGTCAGTGAGGTGAGAAGGCGTGTCCTTGCAATAACGTTTTATCGTACAATGTGTAGGAATAGGGAATTGTATGGGAGGAGGTGGGATAAGGGTTTTTCGGACGGTTATAAAAGGCTCACTCTTGAAACCCTTGTGAATCTGTGATAAATATACGGGCATGCCGAATAAGTTGTCTTGTAGGTCAGTGGGCAATAGCTGGCTCGTCTCTTGGGGGGAAGGACGTGAGTTGCGTGAATATGAGTTTGGGCATGAATGTTTTTTAGTTGTTATGGATGTGTGGTTGTAGATTCAGGGATTAGGGTTACTTATTGTACCTTTTGTGTACAAAATGACTGGGGTGCCTTTACATATTTGTTATATTTTTTATGCTTCCTTTGTGTAAAGACTCGTTGTATTCTTGAGTCACTAGTTTTCTTAGTTTTGTTTTTGACTGTGTTATGGAGGTTCAGATATTTGGGCATATGAACGTGCATATATATGTGTATATGTATATGTGTGTATGTGTATATGTGTGTATGTATATATATATGCATATGTATGTATATGTATGTGTATATATGCATGTTTTATCCCTTCCCTGTTACTGTTCAATTAGTCTGTGAGTCACCAAAGTATTAAAGGGATATAACACGTGTACATTATCCTGAGTTATCCAATTGTATCCTATAAATATGTAGCAACATTATGATTTTTGTTTGTGATTCAAACGTAGTTCTTAGGTATCAAGATTGAACACTTATGGAATGGATGGAAATTGCTGACGATTAATATGATCGTCAATTTATATAATATTTATTATGTTAATGAATTTGTGTTAGAGTAAATTATTGAATTTGTGTCTAAGTTGGAATTTTCTATAATCAATTGTATATTTTGTATGCAAATTACATAAACTATTGTTTAAACATCAATGTAACATGTTTGTATGATGTGCATGTAGGTTATAATGGGTTAAGTGGTGTTTCCACCAGTGTTATATTTGTTACGCAGTTATATCTTTTGTTATTGTGTGTGTTTAGTGAAACGTACGTATGTATTTTATGGTGTGTTTGTCGTATATATCTATACGTATTAGTTAAAGATTGGTATTTATGGTGTGTACCTCGTTGTACTATAGATTATGTATGGTGATGCTATTTAATTTTTTAAGCAGCCTTGTATTTATGATGTTTTAAATAAAATATAAAAAAAAAAAATTTCGAAGATATAACACCCCCCCCCGTACGACTATAGGTTGCAGTAGGGAGTTTGCAAGCGTCCTTGGTAATATCTCATTTATAGTAAGCGTCCTCTTGGTAAATAAGGCATGTAGTACGATGGAAGAATGGAGAAGAAAGAACTCGATCAGCATGGTTATTTGCCAGAAGATGAGCTTTTTGGAACAATGGCCGGAAGAACTATCTGGAGTGGCTTCCATCACAATTCGAGAATAGGATTCTTGGACATGACTGTCAGGGTCATCCATGTGGATTTAATACTTCGTCCCATCAACGAAACGGCTTTCATAGTCATACTGTCAATATAAAAGAAAATCATTAACAAAAATATATAATATACATATAAATTAGGCTCTAAGAGTACTCATTTCTTAACTTTACATTTTAAGGTATACTTTTTTTTTTTTTTTAGGAGCGAGAAAGGGCATTAGCAATTATGTTAAGGGATCCACTTAAGTGTTGAATACTAATCAGATAAGGTTGGATCCTCAGAGCCCACCTGAGGATCCGGGCGTTCTTTGATTTCATAGAATTAATATAAATTAAAGGGTTGTGATCAGAAAATACCATAATTTTATGGGGGGAGGTTCCCAGATAAATGTCAAAATGTTCCAAAGATATTACTAGGGCAAGAGCTTCTTTCTCTACAGTAGCATAATTCTTTTGGTGACATTTCAACTTTGAAGAAAAATAAGATATAGGATGCAAAATATCAGTAGAGGGGGATTTCTGAAGTAACACCGCTCCCACAGCATAACCGCTGGCATCAATGTGTAAATAGAAGGGTTGATTAAAGTCAGGACTTTTCAATACGGGTGATGAAGAAAGCAACCGCTTCAACCGATTAAAAGCTATCTCACAATCTTTCGTCCAGCAAAACTTCATCTTACTACTGGTTAACTCAGTAAGAGGAGATGCAACCTGAGAAAAATTAGGACAGAAACGTCGATAATAACCAGTCATTCCAAGGAACCTCTGTATTGACTTTCTATCTTGAGGGATAGGAAACTCGGCAATGGCCCTAACTTTTACATTAGTGTGTTTCTGAAAAGGGGGTTTGTGAGGGAGGGGGTGAGGGGGGGAGGCCTTGAAAGACTGCGCATGGATATGCAGCGGTGGTGGAGGGGTAGGGATTTAATGTTTGGGGAGGCTATGTTGCGAGTTTTACTGAAGGTTTTTTTTTTTTTTTTTATATTTTTATTTAAAACAACACAATACATTAAATAAATAAAAGAACACCGTATCAGTTCTTACTCAAAATTATAAATCTCATTGTCTAAATGAACACAGACGATTAACGTTGTGTTGTCACACCTGTCCCTCATCCCATATACATTACATCCAATGTAACTATGTTAAGTAAGATTACATCATTATTATTATAACCAAGGAAAACCCAAACCTACAATCTGCATTATTTTTTCCACTTTGTTATTTATATATTATTAATCCACATAATCTTCAAACTCCTTTACAATACTCATTATTGCCAGTGCCGACACAGCTGACACTTCTACCCCCCCCCCCCCCCGTATGTACAGTCCCCATTCTAAATAATATACATTAATTTCCTAATGAATGGTCATTGAAAACAATTTCTACTAAAATAACCCAACCCAGCAGACTTCCAAACAAAAACAGTCAGGGTCATTATAAGACATGTAGGAACGAGTCCTGCAATCATATATGTATACATATACGCATGCATATACACATACGTGTATGTGCACTTATTCATAAGAACAAACTAAATCATACATAGAAATAAATCGCTAAATGACTTGTCTGCAAATAAACTAAATATTACAATCTATGATAGAACTATACAAAGACATTGGTTCCCCCAAACACACCTACATACACAAAGTTAATGTTACTGATTAACACTCAATATATAATAGGACCTTCCATACAAAATAAGGGGATATATCAACCCCATCAAATACTTATATATTTTCGTACATAGTGCATAATGTACATATTCAATACAATAATAAAAAAAAAGAGGTGTATGTCAAGGCTAAATCTATCTTCAGATTAAAAATATACAAGACATAACCTCACATTATACATATAAATATAAACCTTCCTATATAAAATGATTCTTATAACAATAAGGGAAAACCGAAAATCACATACAACTTTTGACTCTGTGATTTTACAAAAATTCATAAGGTCTACATACTCCTACAATAAACTTTACCCACATCAACCACCATGCAAACTAATCAACCATACCTCACCAGGCTTCCAATCACACCAAGAGGGCGCACCACTGAAGAGACCAACCCCTTGCCTCTCACCCCATACTCAAACGGAGTAAACGTTCAACAGTAAGTCCACGATATCCCTCCGGAAAACTAATTACCCACCTTCCCCCATATAATTGTTTGTTCCTACATGCTGTCCTATAAAAACTCGCCGCCAACGCTTTTATCCTAATGTTCCCCTCCACCTCCCTCATCCCCCAAGAAACATACAAGTAATCAACTATTACATATCTGATAGCCCTTCCCACCTCTTTGGGTACCCCTTCCATATCTAACATTAAAGCCCTAAGGGGTGATATCTTTCCCCCCCCCCCAATAAAAAGAAAACCCTCTTCAACCACAATCTTACCACCTCCAATGCAGAACAAAAATATACTACATGAAAAGCCGTTTCAACTTCCCCACAAAAAGCGCATGACGCCTCTTTCACAAAACCCATTCGTCTTAGCACCTCTTTCGATGCTAACGTCCCCATAAGAAATCTATATACTAATTCCCTCGCTCTTGCCGGTATTCTTAATTTACTAAATTCCACCCATATCCCTCTCCAATCATATGTGGGATACACTGCCATCCCTTGCATTAATTCCTGACGACGACCCACACCCACTAACCGTTTTACCTTGAGTTTTTTAACATTGCATACCTTTAACATAAACCGCAACATGTCTTCACACTCCACTAAGTCCCTGCCACCCCACCATTTGCGGATATCCCCCATCACCTCCCCCACCCGAAGACCCCTTTCCCCCGCTGCCCGAATATACCTCTGCTTCACATATAGCGCCTTCACCCTAGACCCTAATGCAATCAATCCCAGTCCTCCCTGCCTTACCGCAGTCATTACTACATCTTTGCCCAACCACGCCCTCCCATAGCCCCACACATACCTTAAGACCCTTCTTTGCATTTCCATAATATCCTGACTTCTTAATGGGTAAATTTCCGCCACTCCCCACACCTTACTATAAATCAGCGTATTTACCACCACAACCCTTTGATGCAAGGTTACATCCCCGGCCCTTAGACCCCTCAGCCTACTCAAAGCTCTGTCCATTACCATTTCTGAATTAACCCTCCTGCTCTCCTGTGCATCTGCCAAAAACAAAATCCCACAAATCTTTAGCCTATCTACAGTTATCCAACCAAACTCCTCCCCCAAGGTCCCTCCTACCCAAGCGCCTACCTCCAACAACCGTGATTTCTGCTTATTAACCCTCATCCCAGTAGCATTCCCAAAAATCTCAATTACCCTTCCCACTTTTCTTAAATCTTCAATCCCATTAAGTAAAACAGTTGTATCATCTACATAACCAACAATATTCCCACAATATCCTCCACTCTCCCCCAACCTTCCCATCCCACCATCAACCAGAACATAGAAAGGATTCTGCATACATGCAAAGAGTATTTGGGAGAGTGGACACCCCTGCCTTAAACCCCTTCCCATGCTTACTGAACTACCCAACCTCCCATTTACCTGTACTCTCATTGATGCATTCTCATACAAAGTCCTCACCCATCCAACCACCCTCCCTCCAAAACCCATTCTCACCATACTCTCAATCAAAAATTCCCTATCCACATAATCATAAGCTTTCTCCCAATCCAGACCTAGAATACCTCCCTTATTACTACCCTCAAGGAAATCCCGAATACGACCATGACCTACCCGCATACTCCTCCCCGGGATACCAAACTGTCCCCCATGTATCACCGACCCCATGACCTTCTTCAGTCTATTACCCAAAATTTTCGCAAAAACCTTGTAATCAGCGCACATCAAAGATATTGCACGGTAAGCACTCAACTCTCTACCCCCCCCCCCTTCTTTGGCACCAAAACTATGACACCCGTACTTTGCGATATGCCCAACTTCCCACTAGTTAACATATGGTCCAATAGCCTAACAAAACACTGCCTAATACACCCCCAATGTGCTCTATAAAAATCATTTGGAATACCGTCTATCCCTGGTGTTTTCCCGGTACTCATCCCGAAAACTGCCTCTTCCACCTCAACCTTACTTATACCAACCTCCAACCCCACTCTATCCTGCTCACTTAAAACGCTATGAAACCCCCCTTCAAAAATACCCTCCCAGGAACCCCCCTCCCTCCAACTCCATTTCTCTCTAAACCAACTATCAGCATAGAGACTCATACTTTCCGTATTGGATAGGACTCGACCCACTGGATACCCTCCCACCCCAGGGCTTGTCTCCAATTGTAGAATGGTGGTTACACTCTGTCGGTCCCGAAATTTACGTAAAACATACCCAGACGGCTTATCACCCCACAAAACATCCTCTAACCCCGCCCTAACCCTAATTGCATCAAACCTATCATTGTGTAATTCAGCTATTCTACTCCGCAGTCTGTCCATATCATCCCTCCTACCACCTCCCCCAACAAAACAATCTTGCAACTGTCCCTCCAGATAATTTTGCAACCCAAAACGCCACCTCGCCTCCTCTCGTCCCCTAGCCTTAAAAAAATTCGCTATTCCAGGTTTTGCCTGCATTTCCCACCAATCTAACAGATCTATCTCCCTGTTCCTAGCCTCCCAAAAAGGCAACCACCAATCACTGAAAAAAGGCCCCTCCCCCTCCTCCTTAAGAAGCCTTACATTTAATTTCCAGTACCCAGAATAAATACGCACCACTCCATCCCACATCAAATCTGATATTACCGCTCTGTGATCAGAAAACCCCACATCGAAGGTTTGCACCCTCACAACATCTATACCCTGCTTAATATAAATTCTGTCTAATCGCGCTTCATATCCCCTACGGACGAACGTATGCTCCACTAGGTAACCCCCCCTCCCCACCACATCAACAACCCCAATATCTCGCAATACATCCCTCAGCACACTCAGCACACAACCCGCCCCTCTCGGTTCGACATCACCACTCCTAATCACACAATTCCAATCACCTCCTATTACTGTTATAGCAGGCAAACCTCTCAAGTGATACAGCAATACCTCTCTGACAAAATCTACTTTTACCCTGATATTACTAGTTGCTGGCATGTAAACTCCCACGAAACTAACTCGACTCTCACCCCAGACGCCATCCACCCTCACGATCCTCCCACCCCCCCCCTCTTCCCAACCGATGACACGCAAGGGGCTGGTCTCCTTTACCGCAACTGCTACCCCACCTTTCAATTGCAAACCACTGGTTACATACATCCGATATCCTTTCACCCTCAACACACTACCAGCCCTGTGATTATGCTCTTGCAAAAAGCATATGTCAACATCAAACCGCCTTAAAAACCACTCCAACCAAACTTTCTTGACCTCAGTCTTAAGTCCATTAACATTAAGCGTGACACATCTGAAAATTACAGAAGGGGCGGCTTTCCCCTATGCCTCTGGGATTTACCCACTGCACTTTTCATATTACGTGTTCCTTTGCCACTCGAGTTTTCCTGTGCAGTCCCCTCCCCCCTCCCTTTCCCAATTTGCAACTCAGGCACACCTCTACCACTATGTGTCCTCGGCTCCACAACCGCTGCCCATGACTTCTTCCCCGGCCTCTGCCCTGGGGTAATGACCTCATCTATCTCTGATGCCGCAGTTCGTTTCCTAGAACTCACACTTACACACATATCACCCTCAGACAAATCCTCCTGGTGTACCTCCACGGCCACCACATGCTCCCGCCCAATCGTACTCAAGTCTTCCTCAACAATTTCTTGTCCCTCCAAAGTTCCAGCTTCACATGAACTGAGGACACCTTTTGCACAGGGTTCCTCCTCATCCAAAAAATCCTTGATCACATCTGCCAATAACCCATCCTGGGTTGAAGCTTCCTGGACGAAAGTCTCCTCAGATGTCACCTTCAACTCCCCCGACGCCCCTGGGAGAGTGACACATGTCTCCGCCGCCGCCACCTCCCGGTCGACCTCTTCGCTCCATAGGTCATTCCTCCGGCCTCCCGAGGCATCAGAGCCAGGCACCAAATTACACGACTGTTGAATCACAATTGGAGTGTCGAGAATTCGAGAAGCCCGCCTCCTAGGACACTGGGCTGCCATGTGCTCATAAGAGCTACATAGACGACATGTTTTCCGTTGCCCAGCATAGTACACATAAACCTGTGTTCTACAACCGATCATCGTAACATAGGATGGTATAGGCCTTGTTAAG
Organism: Cherax quadricarinatus; assembly: GCF_038502225.1. NCBI lineage: Eukaryota > Metazoa > Arthropoda > Malacostraca > Decapoda > Parastacidae > Cherax > Cherax quadricarinatus. The sequence continues at coordinate 18,871 of NW_027195154.1, forward strand.
GTCATTTTAAGGGTGTAAGAACCTTCCGGCATTCCTTCATATGGACCATCCCTCCACACCCCCATTGTTGCAGAATGCACTGTCCCATAACTTCGAAAAAACTCCTGCAGGCCATAAGCCGTAGCCTCGAAGGGTACATTCCGTACCTTCACCCATGTGAAGTACTTAGAGACGTCATGTAAAACAACATCCATCGTTGAATTCACACTCATGCGTTGTTCCTGGTAATGCTCGACAATTCTTGTGTAGTAATCCACTCGTAGAAATTTCACAAAGATTCTTGTTAAACCATTAAGGGCGACGCCATACAGTTCCTCGTTGGGAATACCATATGTATCCCTGATGATGTTAGGGAGAAGGACGTTCATCGTATCTCCACTTAACGTACCACGAACCAGCTCTATGCAGATAGTATTCACTCTCCGTACTGTATGTTCCGCCATGTTGATATCCCAATGAGCAGCGCACGTCCTCACTACTCAATGGTTGTTGCTGAACTAAGGTAGCTCGCCTGAAGACAGCAGAGGGGTGCCGAGACAACCTCACTCCACCGTGGTCAGGCAGCGAATGTGCTGAAGGTAAGGGATCCGAAACAGCTTAAATTGAAGGTTCTTGAGAGGGTGGGGGGTGGGTCTGTGGTGGCGGCAGTTGAGGGGGCATACCCTATGTATGCATGGGGTTCTGTATGGAAATGTCTTCAACAATTACGTGTAAAACCAAGTGTCAGGGAGGTTATGTTTAGGTTTTTACATGGGATCTTGCCGTCTGGGGTTGTGTTATTTAATAGGAGATTAAGGGAAGGTGGGGAGTGCAAGGCGTGTGGATGGCCGGAAACCATTTTTCACGCTGTGTACTTTTGTACTTGTTTAGAAGATGTGAGGGTCTGGCTAAGTAGAGTAGTTAGGTTAGTGGGTGGGGAAGGATTACAGGTATTGCGGGTGTTAAGTTTAGATATAGGTGGGGGGAGTCAGCAGGTGGTGAATGCGGTTGCGTATGTGGTCACAGATTTTATTTATATATCTTGGGCAATGAGGGAGGTGGGAGTCGAGGAAAGGATAAGAGTGTTAGCGGCCACGATGTATAGAACAAAGTGCCGCAATAGGGATCTTTATGGGGGAAGATGGGAGACAGCATTTACTGAGGGTTATCGTAGATTCAGGTTGAAGGATTTAAGAGATTTAAGTGTAAAGTAAGGGGTTGCGGCGGGCTAGTTTTCTTGTGTATGGAAATGTGTATAGATGTTAGCGTGTGTGGTAGTTTGGTAATATAATAAATAAGCTTCTTTTGTGATGTGAGTGGTCTGGGTTGTTGTGTAAGATATGTTATTCACATTGTTTTTCAGAAGGTATCGAATTTAATATGCAAGTAGTGGTGTTTGCACTACATGATTGTGTGTATAATGTGTGAGAGGGTACATCTCACAGTATTTGTGTGTTTGATGGTTTGAGGTGACACAAGGCATGATCTAAGTATGTCTGGATTCTCCTTTTGTCCTCAAAGGTGTTATACAAAGATAGTACTGTGGTGTATGTGATGTGTAGGTTTATATGTATTCAACACATGCTTGTTGTATGTTCCCTTTCGTTACTTTGTTTCAATTGTCATTTCAATGCACTTTGTATAGCATTATACAACGGTATCGTTCTTTACCATATGAAGTAATTTTTTTTAGACGCATTCCTTTTGTGTCTGAGATTGTTGTATACGGGTTTAAGTGTAAATGTAATGAGTCGGTTTTGAGATCTAAGCTCTTTTCTTTGTATGTTTATTTGTATTTTGGTAATGTAAAGCTGTAATGTTAGGAATAAGTATGTAGATGTTCTAGTAGGATTATGATGTTAGGTTTTGGTTTACTGATTAATGAGAAGGCTGGAAGTAACTGTTACATTTTCTTGTATATATTATTTTCAATTGTATGAGTCTTTGTCATATGTCATGTTAAATGTAAAATTTATATGTAAGTTAGGTTTTGAGTCATTGAATGTTTATATATGTCAGTTCATGACCCTGTTACTGTGTTTATTTGTAGCTATGTTATTGCCTTAAGTTATTGTTGTATTTTATACAGATATATCTTGCAAGTATAGGTGCAATCCATTTGTGTTAGTTTATTATGTTATTTGGTTTTCTTATGTCAATGGCCGAACCTTCAGGATTCAGATCCATACTGTTTCCTTTTATTTTTTATATTTATGTATACTGTATTGGTTATAAATAAAATATAAAAAAAACTTTTACATCAACAGGACGTACCTCACCCTGACCTATACAAAAACCGAGGTATTTAATCTTGGCTTGTCCAAACTGACAGTTGTACTTTTCTAACTTCTTAAATAAGGTTTCCAGGCGAATTAAATGTTGCTCCCACTCATTGCTATATATAACAAGATCATCTAGATATGCATCCTCTCCTTCTAAATCATTGGTCACCAGGTTCATCAGGCGCTGAAAGGTAGAGGCCACGTTACACAACCAAAAGGGCATAACACGATAATTGAATAATCCGCCTTGTATAGTAAATGCGGATATTTCTTGGGCTCGCTGGGTAAGCGGCACTTGGTAATAGCCCCTTAATAAATCCAGACGGGTGATATAGGCGGCTCCTGATACTCTGTCTATTAGATTATCAATACGGGGTAGTGGGAAACCATCTGGTACCGTGAGAGCATTAACCTTACGATAATCAGTGCACATTCTAGAAGTTCCATCAGGCTTGGGAACTAATATACAGGGCGAGGCCCACGGACTTTTACTCCGTTCTATGAGTCCATGGGACAACAAAAATTCTACTTCTTTGTTTAATGTTTCTTGTTTGAGTGGACTTGCCCTATAAGGTGACTGTTTGCAAGGCTTTGCTCCTTGTACATCTATGTCGTGAATTCCCAATGTACAACACCTAGGGACGTCATCAAATAAAACCTCATAACGTAATATCAAGTCTTTGATATCTTTTGCTTTCTTCAAATCAAGGTCCATAAGAAAGGTATCAAGAGATTGCAATGTCTCTGATTTTTTTAAACGTACTTCTATCACTTTAGAGATGCTGGGCAGACTTACATTTTCAGTTTCAGCTAAAGGAAGAACTGTCGAAACTGGTACGATACTAGGGTGGTAAGCCTTAAGTTGGTTTATGTGATAAGTACGTTTTGCTTTTCTCTTTCCTGGAGTTTGTAGTACATAATTTACCTCATTGAGCCGCTCAATCACTTCCAAAGGACCTTCGTATCTAGGTTGCAGAGCGTGTCCAGGTAAGAAATTCTGTGCCATCACACTGTCACCTGGTTTGAAGAAACGAGAGCGTGTGCGTTTGTCATAACAATGCTTCATTTTGGATTGGGCCTTAGCTAAGTTTTTTGAGGCTAATTCCCTCAGTTGTGACAAACGCTTTTGCATTAGAGTTGGAGTTGTTTTAAACAAGGGTTCTGATTTTCCGGTCCATGAATCTTTTAGTACGGCGAGGGGGCCGCGTACTTGGTGTCCGTAAATTAATTCAAATGGACTAAACCTAGTGCTTTCTTGTTTGCTTTCCCTTAAGGCGAACAAGAGGAATGGTATTCCTTCGTCCCAATCTCTGGAAAACTGCTCGCAGTACGCTCTCATCATTGATTTTAATGTTTGATGAAATCGTTCGAGGGCTCCTTGCGACTGAGGGTGATAAGCAACAGAAAATACGGACTTAATTCCGGGGCGAGATAAGGCATAACGAAACATCTTAGAGGCAAAATTTGAACCTTGATCGGATTGAATTATTCGGGGAATCCCCACCTGTGAGAAAATTTTTTGCGAAGCTCGAACAATGATGCGAGAATTAATTTTTCTCAAAGGGATAGCCTCTGGATATCGAGTAACGACATCCATAATTGTAAACAGATATTGATTCCCTTGTTTAGTCCTGGGTAACAGACCAACACAATCTATTATCAGACGTGAGAAGGGCTCACCACTGACGGGAATCGGAATGAGGGGAACTGGTGGAGGTGTGTGCGAAGGTTTGCCGGCCACTTGGCAGACTTGACAACCTTTTAGATAGCTTTCCACAGTCTCCTTCATTATGGGCCAATGAAAATGCTTGGCTATTTTGCCCAGCGTTTTCTTTACTACCAAATGTCCTCCCATGGGACTATGGTGGGCGAAACAAATAGCCAATTCTCTGAAGGTGCTAGGTAGCATTACTAGATGTTTGCTGGTAGACAGATGATCGTCGGAAGACAAAAGAGACTTTTCCTTTCTCATTAATATACCATTAGCAAGATAGTAACAATTGTCCAGGTCTTGGGCGTCGTCTTCTGTAATAGCTATCTCTCGTGATTTCTCTAGGGATGGATCAAGGAACTGATCCCTTATTAAATCTTCTTTCGATAGCATTTTAATATCAGAATCTTGAAAAGGGCCGATCGTAGAATATTTCAGATTTGAAAATCCGGGTTGTAAGGATCGGCTGAACAATAAATCGAGACCTAAATCTTCGCCTTCACTTAGGACTTCAGTTGACAAAGGATTTTGAGGCTCTCTAGACATTGCTCTAGTTATAACATTGAGAGGAAATAAGGTAGGAGCCTCTTTTCGAGCTTCTATGCCGCAGTGGTTCCCAAACTGGGGGTAAATTACCCCATGGGGGTAATTTAACCATTTTTGGGGGGTAATGGAGGGGTGACAGAAAAAAAGTTATGAATTCTGAAAATCAAGAAAACAATGCGATACCCGGTATGAGGATTATTGTTAACTTTGTCTTAGTATATAAAGTTGTAAAGTAAACCTATTATAAGTAAGTAATAAAGTTAAACCAAATAACAATAAACATCAAAAACTAATATACAGTATTAGAAAAGAAGAAATATATAGCTAAGTGTGTGGAAACCCAAAAGTATTTTGACAAGTATGCTTCAGGACAAAAGTCGCTTGAATGTTGCAAACGATGCCAGGCTGGCACTTTCAACCACGAAGCCAAGAATTCCTAAACTAGCTTCAAGTATGCAACTCCATCCATCCCACTGATGTTCTTGACATCTTTGGTAATAGTCATTAGAGATGCACAATGTTCAAATACAATAAATAAAAGAAAATATCTCAAGTGTTTTAATTTAGCCATATATATCAATAATAACAACATTTTGTGAAAGGGGTATTATTATTATAATCAAAAAGAAGCGCTAAGCCACAAGGGCTATACAGCGCTGCAGGGTAGGGAAGGAAGCAAGGGAATTGGATGGCAGGAGGGAGGGGGGATGATCAGCAGGTTACAGAAAACAGCGGGGCAGGGGATAGTACGGGGGTAGAGGGTAGCAAGAGATACAAGTAGAAAGGGCTGAAAGTATCAGAATTTGTGAAGTAAGTCAGTCGTTGTCAAAAAGTCAATAAGAGAGTCCGGATGAAAGGTGGGTCCATCAGCGAGAAGGGAAGGTAAAGAGAGAGCAGCGGGGCGAAGACGACGACAGAGGTAAATTCTGCGTGCTCGTTGATAAAGTGGGCAGTCCAACAGAATGTGGCTGACTGATAATGGAGCTTGGCAATTCTCACAGAGAGGAGCAAGACGCCTCTCCATGAGATATCCATGAGTAAGACGAGTATGGCCAATGCGAAGACGGGAGAGAGTAGTCTCCCAACCTCGACACTGGTGATAAGAAGACGGCCAGTAACCTATACTCGGTTTAATAGACTGAAGTTTGTTGCCGAGCATAGTAGACCAACGTTGTTGCCAACGGGTGTGAAGGTGGGAAGATATTACAGCAAAATAGTCCGTACATGGAATACCTCTGTAAGAAACTGGTAGGTCATGTACTGCTGACCGCGCAGCAGTGTCTGCCTGTTCATTGCCCTGTACGTCAACATGACCAGGGACCCAACAAAAAACAATATCTTTATGCTTAGTAAAGATGCGGCGTAGCCAAAGTTGGATACGGAGGACTAAGGGGTGAGGTGTATCAAATTTTTGTATAGCCTGTAAAGCACTAAGGGAGTCTGAGACAACCACAAATGATGACACAGGCATAGATGCAATACGGATAAGTGCTGTAAGGATGGCATATAATTCAGCAGTAAAAATACTAGCTGAAGATAGTAAATGCCCTTGTACGACGCTGTCCGGAAACACTGCTGCGAATCCTACGCCATCAGAAGACTTAGAGCCATCTGTGTACACAGCAATGGCATGAGAATGAGAGTGAAAGTGGTCAAGAAAAAGAGAGCGGGAAGCGACCGTAGACAGTTGGGCTTTCGAGCAAGGGAGGGAGAAAGAACAGACTCGAACAGCTGGGACCTCCCAGGGGGGTAGGGAAAAGTGAGATGCTACATGTACATAGAAAGGTGGTAGTTGAAGAGAAGACAAGAGCGAATGAAGGCGAAGAGAGAAGGGACGGAGTAAGCAGGGGCGGCGAACAAATAAAGAATGTCTACTAATATCAGTGACCATTCTATAAATGGAAGGATTGCGGAGATCATGAGAGCGTACATAGTAGCGCAGGCAATGGGCATCACGGCGATCGGATAAGGATGGAACGTTCGCTTCTGCATAGAGGCTTTCGACAGGGGAAGAGCGAAAAGCACCAAGGCATAAACGTAATCCTTGGTGATGAATGGGGTTAAGGCTAGAGAGAGTAGCAGGAGATGCCGCTGAATAGATCTGGTCACCATAATCAAGTTTCGATAAAATAAGGGTGGAATGTAGGTGAAGGAGGGTTCGACGATCAGCTCCCCACGAAAGATGAGCAAGGGTTTTAAGAAGGTTCAGCCGGCTGTGACAAGTTGCCTTCAGAGAGGTAATGTGAGGTTTCCAGGATAACCTACGATCAAAGAGGAGGCCCAGAAACTTGACTGTATCACGTTCAGGGATACGTGAGCCATAGAGGTACAAAGGATGATCAGAGATGACAGAGCGTCTAGTGAAAGTGATTTGGTGGGTTTTAGTGCTGGAAAATTTAAACCCATGTGTGGTGGCCCAATTGGAAACACGGTCGACTGCATGCTGGAGAGAAACTGTAAGGAGGTGACAGTCAGCGCCTGCACAGGCAATAGCAAAGTCATCAACATAGAGTGATGACCAAATATTTGATGGAAGACTAGAGGCCAAATCATTAATAGCAAGGAGAAAAAGTGTTGTGCTCAGAACACATCCCTGGGGGACACCTTCAGCTTGGACAAAGTCCGGGGAGAGCACATTATTAACCCGAACACGGAAATGCCTGTCAGTTAAAAAGTTCTTAAGGAAGGATGGTAGATTGCCTCGAAGGCCTAAGGAGTGGGCTTGGGCTAAAATATTATACCTCCAAGTTGTGTCATATGCCTTCTCAAGGTCAAAAAATATGGCAATAACTGAGTGGTTATTCGCAAAGGCATTACGAACATACGTATCCAAGCACAGTAAGGGGTCTATGGTAGAACGTCCCTTACGAAAGCCATATTGACGAGTGGAGAGACTGTTGTGTGTCTCTAAATACCACACTAAACGTCTATTTACTAGACGTTCCATTACTTTGCAAACTGCACTGGTAAGAGCAATGGGACGATAGTGGGAGGTTTCATGTCCCGTAGTGCCTGGTTTGCGGAAAGGGAGAACAATGGCGGATTTCCACAGCTGTGGAAGAACTCCTTGTGACCAAATAAGATTGTAAAGGTGTAATAGGACTGCAAGGGCTGACTGATGTAAATGTTGTAGCATACGAATATGAATGTCGTCGGGCCCAGCTGCCGATGATCGACAAGCTGAGAGTGTTGCCTCCAGTTCTTGAAGTGTAAAAGGCACATTATACTGTTCTTCTCTGAGAGAAGAAAAGTCCAAGGGTGCTAACTCTCTGGCAGACTTTGAGGAAAGAAATGAGGGGCATAGATGGAGTCCCTGAGAAATACGGACCAGATGATTGCCAATTTCATTGGCAACATCTAGTGGGTTTGCTATATCAACACCGGCAACCCGCAGAACAGGAGCCGGGTCAGGAGAATATTTACCACTCAGTTTTCGTACTTTTTTCCAGACTGCACTCATAGAGGAAGCAGAGGTGATGGTGGAGACATAATCTCGCCAGCAAGTGCGTTTAGCGTCACGGATGACACGGCGAGCGATCGCACGCTTCTGTTTAAAATCAAGGAGTCGCTCTGTGGTTCTATTGTACCGGTACCTGCCCCATGCAGCGCGTTTCAAACGTACTGCACGAGCACAAGCAGGAGACCACCAAGGCACGCATTTCTGAGAATGCCTGCCCGAAGTTTGGGGTATAGAATGAGAAGCTGCGGTGAAAACGGAGGACGAGAAGAGGTGTAAAAGCTCATCGATGGAGGACGAAGAAGGAACCTCTTTAAAAACAGTCAGGTGTGAGTAAAGGTTCCAATTTGCCCGATTAAATTGCCAGCGTGGGGTGCGAAGAGGTGGCGAATATGAAGGGGAAGTAAGAATGATTGGGAAATGATCACTGTCATGTAAGTCCGGGAGAACAGACCAAGTAAAGTCTAATGCGGCGGAGGAAGAGCAAACTGAGAGATCGATGCAAGAGAGAGTATGAGTCCGAGGATCAAAATGGGTGTGAGTACCTGTATTTAAAACATGGAGGGGGTGGGTGGCAAGAAAAGCCTCTAACTGAATTCCACGGGAATCACAGTGAGACCCTCCCCAGAGGAAATGGTGGGCATTAAAATCACCAAGTAACAGAATCGGTGGCGGTAATGACGAAACAAGGAAGGCAAAATCCGGAATAGATAATGCCCGAGAAGGAGAGAGATATAAAGAACAGAGCGTATACCACCTATGTAAGTGGATACGGGCTGCTGTGTAATGCAGCGAAGTATGAACAAATAGCTGATGGTACGGAATATCAGTGCGGAGAAGAAGGGCACTTTCATTAAAGGTCCCATCAGGAAAAGGATCTGAAGAATACAATAAATTATAGCCTGAGATGTGAGAAATAACAGCAGAGTGTAATTTTGGTTCCTGTAAGCAAACACCAACAGGGGCAAACTGGGAGAGTAACATCTGAAGCTCACCCCGATTACCCCTGAGGCCGCGTATATTCCACTGTAAAAAGGCCATGATTGGCAATGATAAAGATACTTGAAATCCGCAGGTAAGGGTTCCTACGGACTAGAAGGGTTAGAAAAGTCCACATGCGGAGGCAGTGGAAAATGTTCAAGCAGCGAAGGAACGGTGCGCTGTGAAGAAAGGAGTTGCGCAGATGGAGCAGAGGAGAGAGGAAGAGCGGAAGGTGGATCAGTGTCCATTGATGGTTTGGTCTCTGCAATATATTCAGAGATTGCTTCAAGTGTTTCGGAATTCAGAGATGTCGTATGGGAGACAATATTGGGAATGGTAGGGGGAGGATGAGTAAAGATTGGAACTGTATTGGACTGTACCAAGGTAGGGGGGGGCGAAAGGGTGGAGGGAACTGGAGAAGCGTGGCAGGGGACAGAAGAGACAGGAACTTGGGAGGTGGCAGAAGAGGAAGAAACTTGGGAGGGAACAGGGGAGGAAGGTACATTACGAGGAGGAGGGTGAACCTCTGCGCTTGTAACTGAGCCAGTGAGAGGGGAAGAACTAGGGACAGAGACAGGGAGGGTAAAATGAGGAGGTGGAAGATGGGTAGGAGGTGTTACCGGACCTTTTTTTGACTTTTGAGAAGTAGAGGGACGATTGGGAAGAGGTGTCGTACGAGGTCTCGTCGATACTGAGGCTTGTAAGAGAGAACTCGAAGAAGCGAGATTAGACTGAGGCGTTGAAGTAGGGACGTCTGAGCCGAGGACAGCAAAAGGATTAGATACAGGAGTGATTATGGGAGAGGTAACCACAGAGGTGGGTGTAGAAGATGGGATACCAGAAGTGGGGGGACGTTTTGAAACACGGGAATAAGAAACACGTGGGAGTCTCCCTTGGAGGCGGAGATGAGAAACTGCCATGGCATAAGGGAGACCTTCTGTCTCTTTGAGGTAACGGATTTCCCGCTCGTTTAAATAGACCTGACAACGGCGAGAGTACGAAGGGTGAGCCTCATGACAGTTAAGGCAAGAGGGAGATCGATTGCAAGACGTATTAGAATGGTCATCGGCACCACAGACTGGGCATTCGGCGATAGATCTGCAATATTTCGCTGGATGGCCAAATCGCCAGCAATTTCTACACTGTTGTGGTGTAGGGATCACCTTTCGAACTTGTAACCGATGTCCTGCTATATAAACGGAGGATGGGAGTTCTCGGCTGTCAAAAGTTAAACGAGCCACATTGCTAGGGTATCGTCTCCGCCCACGGGCAGGAAGAACGTAAGTGTCTACCTTGAGGATTGGGAGATCTTGGAGTTCCAGCTGTTCTAGAATGTCGGTGCCACATGTCTGGAAATTTTGTTGAACTATGGTATGGGGCAGAATAACGGTACCACTACAAGAATTGAGGGAATGATGTTTTTCAAGGGTGACAGGAACAGTATCTATATGGGTAAGACGAGAGAGCTCACGAGCCTGGGTAGCATTCTGTACGGTAATGATGCGCGTACCGCTCTTAAGAGCATGAAAAGAAATATCTTTACCAACATGGCGTAGGAGTGCCTTGCCAATACTATGGTCAGAAAGATAGGCAGTAGAGGAAGTTGGTCGTAAAGTGAAGAATTTAGTCCACTGTTCAGTCTGAAACTGAGCGTGGAAAGGTAGTGAAGGACGTGTCGATCGTTTCTGAGAAGAACGAGAAGGTGAAGGTGGAGAAGTATCATCAGCAGGTAATTGTCGTTGACGTTTAGGCGTGGGACCAGAGTTGGTCCGACGTGGAACGGGTCGGCGATTTGAAAATTGCCGCACCGTAGAGGGAGAGGCCGGAAGCATAGTCAGAGGAGAGCGAAGGTCTGATAAATCGAAGGAGTCAGTCGAGGCCTCAGTACCTGAAGCGGGTGAGGAAACAGCACCGGCAATAGGTACAGAGGCATGAGGAATGTCTGAAGAGTGGTCCAAAGACGAGGCGGGGTCAGAACGGGGTGCGGTATCAAGAAGGGGCCCGGGGGGACCAGGTTCATGGACTAGGGCTGCCATGGTTAGGTTACTTCTTTCTTTTTGTTTTTAAGAAAAAAAAAGAAAGAAGAAAAGAAAATAAAAATAAAAAAAAGAAAAAAAAAGGGGGGACCGGGGAGGGATAGTTCCTAGGAGGGATGAAAGGGCCAGAAATCTCCCTCCGCGCCCAAGAGGACTCGACACCGCTAGTAGCGCAGATGCAGCATGGAACCCGTGCCATACCCTACCCTTCATGCCAGTAAACCAGCAATCTGGGATAGCAACCTCACATCTGCCGAGCTACCTCGGTGGACAAAAGAGAGGGCGGCCGGATATCCGCCACAAAGCATACCTCCTTCAGCCACCACCCCCGGAATCCGAAAGGTGGCTTCCAGAGCTACACCCGTCGCCCAAAAGACACCCAAAGCTACTCCGGGATACCGGAGAGGGATCGGGACATCCCTAGGCAATCCAGATTCCACGGCAAACTACGCCACCGCCAAGAAACCTCAACGGAATGGGATGGACCCCGGTGTCCTTTCTCCTACCTAGGAACTAGCGCGCCTGTGGGAGAAATCCCAAAGGACAAAAAGAGGAAGGGCAAAAGGGAGGAGTGGGGAGGAGGAGGAGGAAAGGAAAAAGGGGAGGATGGGGAGGATGGGATAGGGGAGGGGAGATTGGGGGGTAATTAGGTTCGGTCTGAGGAAGAAGACCGATAGGTCTAATTCCTCAGACCAAGAGCCTCTTCACCACGCCAAGGAGCCCCCCTTGAAGAGGTGTGAAAGGGGTAACATGCTTTATGTGGCATGTTAAATTGGGTAACAAGCTGAAAAAGTTTGGGAACCACTGCATCTATGGCATAGTTAATGTCAGTAGAATTATCAATAACTAGAGGCTCTTGGCTTATACCCGGATAGTCTAGATCATTGCCTATGAGTAAGTCAACGCCCTGAAAAGGAAAAGTTTCACTGGATATATCTACCGACACAAAGCCAGTATAGGTTGGTGTTTGGATGTATATCCTGTGAAGAGGCACTCTTATAATGGCGCCTCCATAGGCTTCTAATAAGACATCTAGCTTTGTGCAAGTCATATCACTTACGGGAAGTATGTCATGCTTCAACAATGTTAAATAACTTCCAGTATCATGGAAGGAATTAATTTCAACTAATTGAGTCTCGTCTATTCCAACTTTCACTTTAGTCATTCGCTGCCTGACCACGGTGGAGTGCGGTTGTGCTCGGCACCCCTCTGCTGTCTTCAGGCGAGCTCCCACAGTACATCAACAACCATTGAGTAGTGAGGACGTGCGCTGCTCATTTTGGGATATCAAAATGGCTGAACATACAGTACGAAGAGTAAATACTATCTGCATAGAGCTGGTTTGTGGTACGTTAAGTGGAGATACGATGAACGTACTTCTCCCTAACATCATCAGGGACACATATGGTATCCCCAACGAGGAATTATATGGCGTCGCTCTTAATGGTTTGACAAGAATCTTCGTGAAATTTCTAAGAGCCGGCTTCTACACAAGAATTGTCGAGCAGTACCAGGAACAACGCATGAGTGTCAATTCAGCGATGGATGTTGTGTTACATGATGTTTCTAAGTACTTCACATGGGTGAAGGTACGGAATGTACCCTTCGAGGCCACGGCGTATGGCCTACAGGAGTTTTTTCACAGTTATGGGACAGTGCATTCTGCAACCATGGGGGTATGGAGGGATGGTCCGTATGAAGGAATGCCGGAAGGTTCTTACACCCTTAAAATGTCTTTAACAAAGCCTATACCATCCTATGTAACGATGACCGGTTGTAGAACACAGGTTTATGTGTACTATGCGGGTCAGAGAAAAACATGTCGTCTGTGTAGCTCTTATGAGCATATGGCGGCCCAGTGTCCTAGGAGGTGGGCTCCTCGAATTCTGGAAACGCTGATTGTGATTCAACAGTCGTGTGATTTGGTGCCTGGCTCTGTTGCCTCGAGAGGCCGGAGGTCTGATCTCTGGAGTGAGGAGGTCGACCGGGAGGTGGCGGTGGCGGAGACATGTGTCACTCTCCCAGGGGAGTCGGGGGAGTCGAAGGTGATATCTGAGGAGTCTTTTGTCCAGGAAGCATCGACTCAGGAGGGTTTACTGGCAGATGTGATCAAGGACTTTTTGGATGGGCAGGAGCCCGGTGCAGAAGGTGTCCTCAGTTTATGTGAAGTTGGAGAGCTGGAGGGACAACAAATTGTGGAGAAAGACTTGAGTAAGAAAAGGCTGGAGCATGTGGTGGCCGTGGAGGTACACCAGGAGGATTCGTCTGAGGGTGAGATGTGTGTAAGTGGAAGTTCTAGGAAAAGAACTGCGGCATCAGAGATAGACGAGGTTATTACCCCAGGGCAGAGGCCGGGGAAGAAGTCATGGGCAGCGGTAGTGGAGCCAATGCCACATAGTGGTAGAGGTGCGCCTGAGTTGCACAGTGGGAGAGGGAGGGGGGAGGAGACTGCACAGGATAACTCGAGTGGTAAGGGAATACGTAATGTGAAAAGTGCAGCGAGTAAATCCCAGCGGCATAGAGGAAAGCCGCCCCTTCTATAATTTTCAGAAGTGTCATGCTTAATGTTAATGGACTTAAGACTGAGGTTAAGAAAGTTTGGTTGGAGTGGTTTTTACGGCGGTTTGATGTAGACATTTGCTTTTTGCAAGAGCATAATCATAGGGCTGGTTGTGTGTTGAGGTTAAAAGGATATCGGATGTATGTTACCAGTGGTTTGCAATTGAAAGGTGGGGTAGCAGTGGCGATAAAGGAGACCAGCCCCTTGCGTGTCATCGGCTGGGAAGAGGGGGGGGTCGTGAGGGTTGATGGTGTCTGGGGTGAGAGTCGAGCAAGTTTCATAGGAGTTTACATGCCAGCAACTAGTAATACCAGGGTAAAAGTAGATTTTGTCAGGGAGGTACTGATGTATCACTTGAGAGGTTTGCCTGCTATAACAGTAATTGGAGGTGATTGGAATTGTGTGATTCGGAGTGGTGATGTCGAACCGAGAGGGGCGGGTTGTGTGTTGAGTGTTCTGAGGGATGTATTGCGAGATATTGGGGTTGTAGATGTGGTGGGGAGGGGGGGATACCTAGTGGAGCACACGTTCATCCATAGGGGTTATGAAGCGCGATTGGACAGAATCTATATTAAGCAGGGAATAGACGTTGTGAGGGTGCAAACCTTTGACGTGGGGTTTTCTGATCACAGGGCGGTAATAGCAGATTTGATGTGGGATGGAGTGGTGCGTATTTATTCTGGGTACTGGAAATTAAATGTAAGGCTTCTTAAGGAGGAGGGGGAGGGGCCTTTTTTCAGTGATTGGTGGTTGACTTTTTGGGAGGCTAGGGACAGGGAGATAGATCTGTTAGATTGGTGGGAAATGCAGGCCAAACCTGGAATAGCGAATTTTTTTAAGGTAAGGGGACGAGAAGAGGCGAGGTGGCGTTTTGGGTTGCAAAATTATCTGGAGGGACAGTTGCAAGATTGTTATGTTGGGGGAGGTGGTAGGAGGGATGAAATGGACAGTCTGCAGAGTAGAATCACTGAATTACACAATGATAGGTTTGATGCAATTAGGGTTAGGGCAGGGTTAGAGGATGTTTTGTGGGGTGATAAGCAGTCTGGGTATGTTTTACGTAAATTTAGGGACCGACAGAGTGTAACCACCATTCTACAATTGGAGACAAGCCCTGGGGTGGGAGGGTATCCAGTGGGTCGAGTCCTATCCAATACGGAAAGTATGAGTCTCTATGCTGATAGTTGGTTTAGGGAGAAATGGAGTTGGAGGGAGGGGGGTTCCTGGGAGGGTATTTTTGAAGGGGGGTTCCATAGCGTTTTAAGTGAGCAGGATAGAGTGGGGTTGGAGGTTGGTATAAGTGAGGTTGAGGTGGAAGAGGCAGTTTTCAGGATGAGTACCGGGAAAACACCAGGGATAGACGGTATACCAAATGATTTTTATAGAGCACATTGGGGGTGTATTAGGCAGTGTTTTGTTAGGCTATTGGACCATATGTTAACTAGTGGGAAGTTGGGTACATCGCAAAGTACGGGTGTCATAGTTTTGGTGCCAAAGAAGAGGGGGGGGTAGAGAGTTGAGTGCTTACCGTGCAATATCTTTGATGTGCGTGGATTACAAGGTTTTTGCAAAAATTTTGGGTAATAGATTGAAGAAGGTCATGGGGTCGGTGATACATGGGGGACAGTTTGGTATCCCGGGGAGGAGTATGCGGGTAGGTCATGGTCGTATTCGGGATTTCCTTGAGGGTAGTAATAAGGGAGGTATTCTAGGTCTGGATTGGGAGAAAGCTTATGATTATGTGGATAGGGAATTTTTGATTGAGAGTATGGTGAGAATGGGTTTTGGAGGGAGGGTGGTTGGATGGGCAAGGACTTTGTATGAGAATGCATCAATGAGAGTACAGGTAAATGGGAGGTTGGGTAGTTCTGTAAGCATGGGGAGGGGTTTAAGGCAGAGGTGTCCACTCTCCCAAATACTCTTTGCATGTATGCAGAATCCTTTCTATGTTCTGGTTGATGGTGGGATGGGAAGGATGGGGGAGAGTGGAGGATATTGTGGGAATATTGTTGGTTATGTAGATGATACAACTGTTTTACTTAATGAGATAGAAGATTTAAGAAAAGTGGGTAGGGTAATTGAGATTTTTGGGAATGCTACTGGGATGAGAGTTAATAAGCAGAAATCACGGTTGCTGGAGGTAGGCGCTTGGGTAGGAGGGACCTTGGGGGAGGAGTTTGGTTGGATAACTGTAGATAGGCTAAAGATTTGTGGGATTTTGTTTTTGGCAGATGCACAGGAGAGCAGGAGGGTTAATTCAGAAATGGTAATGGACAGAGCTTTGAGTAGGCTCAGGAGTCTAAGGGCCGGGGATGTAACCTTGCATCAAAGGGTTGTGGTGGTAAATACGCTGATTTATAGTAAGGTGTGGGGAGTTTACCTGGAGTTTACCTGGAGAGAGTTTCGGGGGTCAATGCCCCCGCGGCCCGGTCTGTGACCAGGCCTCCTGGTGGATCAGCGCCTGATCAACCAGGCTGTTGCTGCTGGCTGCACGCAAACCAACGTACGAGCCACAGCCCGGCTGATCAGGAACTGACTTTAGGTGCTTGTCCAGTGCCAGCTTGAAGACTGCCAGGGGTCTGTTGGTAATCCCCCTTATGTGTGCTGGGAGGCAGTTGAACAGTCTCGGGCCCCTGACACTTATTGTATGGTCTCTTAACGTGCTAGTGACACCCCTGCTTTTCATTGGGGGGATGGTGCATCATCTGCCAAGTCTTTTGCTTTCGTAATGAGTGATTTTCGTGTGCAAGTTCGGTACTAGTCCCTCTAGGATTTTCCAGGTGTATATAATCATGTATCTCTCCCTCCTGCGTTCCAGGAAATACAGGTTTAGAAACCTCAAGCGCTCCCAGTAATTGAGGTGTTTTATCTCCGTTATGCGCGCCGTGAAAGTTCTCTGTACATTTTCTAGGTCGGCGATTTCACCTGCCTTGAAAGGTGCTGCTAGAGTGCAGCAATATTCCAGCCTAGATAGAACAAGTGACCTGAAGAGTGTCATCATGGGCTTGGCCTCCCTAGTTTTGAAGGTTCTCATTATCCATCCTGTCATTTTTCTAGCAGATGCGATTGATACAATGTTATGGTCCTTGAAGGTGAGATCCTCCGACATAATCACTCCCAGGTCTTTGACGTTGGTGTTTCGCTCCATTTTGTGGCCAGAATTTGTTTTGTACTCTGATGAAGATTTAATTTCCTCATGTTTACCATATCTGAGTAATTGAAATTTCTCATCGTTGAACTTCATATTGTTTTCTGCAGCCCACTGAAAGATTTGGTTGATGTCCGCCTGGAGCCTTGCAGTGTCTGCAATGGAAGACACTGTCATGCAGATTCGGGTGTCATCTGCAAAGGAAGACACGGTGTTGTGGCTGACATCCTTGTCTATGTCGGATATGAGGATGAGGAACAAGATGGGAGCTAGTACTGTGCCTTGTGGAACAGAGCTTTTCACCGTAGCTGCCTCGGACTTTACTCTGTTGACGACTACTCTCTGTGTTCTGTTAGCGAGGAAATTATAGATCCGTCGACCGACTTTTCCTGTTATTCCTTTAGCGCGCATTTTGTGCGCTATTATGCCATGGTGGCGGAAATTTACCCATTACAAAGTCAGGATATTATGGAAATGCAAAGAAGAGTCTTAAGGTATGTGTGGGGTTATGGGAGGGCGTGGTTGGGCAAAGATGTAGTAATGACTGCGGTAAGGCAGGGAGGACTGGGATTGATTGCATTAGGGTCTAGGGTGAAGGCGCTATATGTGAAGCAGAGGTATATTCAGGCAGCGGGGGAAAGGGGTCTTCGGGTGGGGGAGGTGATGGGGGATATCCGCAAATGGTGGGGTGGCAGGGACTTAGTGGAGTGTGAAGACATGTTGCGGTTTATGTTAAAGGTATGCAATGTTAAAAAACTCAAGGTAAAATGGTTAGTGGGTGTGGGTCGTCGCCAGGAATTAATGCAAGGGATGGCAGTGTATCCCACATATGATTGGAGAGTGATATGGGTGGAATTTAGTAAATTAAGAATACCGGCAAGAGAGAAGGAATTAGTATATAGATTTCTTATGGGGACGTTAGCATCGAAAGAGGTGCTAAGACGAATGGGTTTTGTGAGAGAGGCGTCATGCGGTTTTTGTGGGGAAGTTGAAACGGCTTTTCATGTAGTATATTTTTGTTCTGCATTGGAGGTGGTAAGATTGTGGTTGAGGAGGGTTTTCTTTTTATTGGGGGGAGGACAGATATCACCCCTTAGGGCTTTAATGTTAGATATGGAAGGGGTACCCAAAGAGGTGGGAAGGGCTATCAGATACGTAATAGTTGATTACTTGTATGTTTCTTGGGGGATGAGGGAGGTGGAGGGGAACATTAGGATAAAAGCGTTGGCGGCGAGTTTTTATAGGACAGCATGTAGGAACAAACAATTATATGGGGGAAGGTGGGTAATTAGTTTTCCGGAGGGATATCGTGGACTTACTGTTGAACGTCTACTCCGTTTGGGTATGGGGTGAGAGGCCAGGGGTTGGTCTCTTGAGTGGTGCGTCCTTGGAGTGATTGGAAGCCTGATGAGGAAGGTTGATTGGTTTGCAAGGTGGTTGGTGTGGGTAAAGTTTATTTGTAGGGAGCCGTTGGTGGCTCCGGAGTATGTAGACCTTATGAATTTGTAAAATCACAGAGTCAAAAGTTGTATGTGATTTTCGATTTTTTCTCTTATTGTCATAAGAACTATTTTATATAGGAGGTTTATATTTATATAATATTGTGAGGTTATGTTTTATATATTTTCAATCTGATGATAGATTTGGCCTTGTCATCCGTCTCTTTTTATCGTATTGAATGGGTACCTTATGCACTATGTACGAAAATATATATGTATTTGATGGGGTTTATATATACCCTTATTTTGTATGGAAGGTCCTATTATATATTGAGTGTTAATCAGTAACATTAACTTTGTGTATGTGTAGGTGTGTTTGTGGGAACCAATGTCTTAGGTATAGTTCTATCATTGAATGTAATATTTTTAGTTTATTTGCAGACAAGTCATTTAGCGATTTATTTCTATGTATGATTCAGTTTGTTCTTATGAATAATTGCACATACACGTATGTGTGTATATGCATGCGTATATGTATACATATATGATTGAAGGACTCGTTCCTACATGTCTTATAATGACCCTGACTGTTTTTGTTTGGAAGTTGGTTGGTTGGGTTATTTTAGTAGAAATTGTTATCAATGACCATTCATTAGGGAAATTAATGTTATTTAGAATGGGGACTGTACATACGGGGGGGGGGTAGAAGTGTCAGCTGTGTCGGCACTGGCAATAATGAGTATTGTAAAGGAGGGTTTGAAGGTTATGTATATGGTCGTGGGTTATGTATATGGTTGTGGGTTATGTATATGGTTGTGGGTTATGTATATGGTTGTGGGTTATGTATATGGTCGTGGGTTATGTATATGGTTGTAATATGGCCATGATATATGGTGTTCTAAATGTACTGGGATTGTGTTTTAGAGGTTTTGTAATATCTAGTATGGTCTCAGACCGGGCCGCGGGGGCGTTGACCCCCGGAACTCTCTCCAGGTAAATTATATTTGTTCTATGTTTTAATAAAAATATACAAAAAAAAAAAAAAAAGATCTGTAAAAGTCATGTTAATTATTAAAGGCTTTTTATATATTTTGATTCCTTTTTCAATACATGCAAAACCAAAAATAAAGAACACCAGGTTTCAATTTCAAGTCATGTTGTTTTCTGTTAGTTATTTAATATAACCGAAGTACTAGTGAGTGTGCAATGTATTAGTTTCTATATATATTGTTTTTGTACATAAATTTTTATATGTCCATAGCACCATTGAATGTGCAATGCATTAGTTTATATGACATTCTTTTGTATATAAAATTTCATACACAATATGAATAAGACTGTCAGGTTTGGTTATATTTTTATTTGGTGTTTAAGGTATGTTCCGATAGTTTTCTGTTTGGTTATATATATTGTTGTCTTACATAAAGTTTTCACCGTTCTTGTTTTAAAATCAATTTTGTATATCACACATCTATACTGTGTTTTAGTCAATTATGTATAACATACATGTATACTGTGTTTTTTAAATAAAAATATAAAAAAAAAAAAAAACTTTCACTTTAGCAAAGTAGGGACTCATAGCTGAGTGAATATCTTTCTGAAACAGCTCTAGTATTGAGTCATCTAGAATGACTACTGATTCGTTCTTGTGAACCTTGTTCGGTACTAGGGTTCAGTTTCTTTTGAGTTGTCGATGAAGATATTACCTGAGCTGGGAAACGAAGTCGCTCGTTCCTGGTATCCCTCTAGCCAATAACAGTGTTTCCTTAAATGCCCTTTCTTATTACAATAAGTGCAGTTCAACTCACTGTTATGCCTTAGTGGTTTTGAACTTTTCCTAGAGTTAGATCTAAATTTATTATTAATGGGCGTGAAGGCATCATAGGAGGTCGGGCAAGGATTCTGTATGCGACGCATCTCTAAGAATGGATCGTCCTTTCTTAGGGGCATATTTAGTCACTGTTTCCTTACTTTTTGTTTCGCCAATCAATTGCTGAGATATTTCATAATTATCGGCGAGCGAGGCTGTTTCTAGTATATTTACTATGGGGCAACTAATCAAATACCTATGCAAGTCTTCTGGTAAATTATTATAGAAATCCTCATGAAAGATCAATTGGGAAAGACTTTCCATAGATTTACAGTTAGAAGCTCTACACCATCTCTCAAAAGCGATTTTCTTTTCACGTGCAAAATCTACATACGACTGAGTTGTCTGGCGTTTTAATGCTCTAAAGGTTTTTTGATAACTTACTGGGAGGAGATCATTAGCCTCTAGGATAGCCTTCTTAACGGAATCATAATCCACATATTTCTCAAAAGGTAACGTAGCCGTACAACTTTAAGCTTTACCAGACAACGAAGTATGTAATAAGGTTGCCCAGTGTTGTCGGGGCCAGCTCATAGCACGTGCTTGATTCTCAAAGACTTCAAAATAAGTATCTAAATCTCCGTCATTAAACCTTGGAACCATAGATGCAGCTTTTTGTATATTGAAAGAATCATTTGAGGATTCAGTACATCTTTACTCACATTACCTTGTTGTTGTTGTCTTATATAGCGGAGCGTTTCCCTTTGAAAGTCTTCTTCATTTAATTTACGTTGAGCCTCAATTTGAGCAGTCTAAAATAAATAGTCTCTCTAATTTCTCAAACTGACTTTGAGAAATATGCCCTGACGGTATCGAAAATGAGGGAATTGAACTGGCAGTATGTGGATATTCCTTTGGACGTGCACCTTGGTGAGGGCCAGGCTGACCATTAATAGGAATTCCTTCAGTAACGGGCGAATGCCGAACAGCGGCTGCACCCTGCAATACTTCATCTACTTTACTAGAAGCCAAAGCGGGACCTAATCTATCTGATTCAATTTCAAAATCAACTCTTTGAAATTGTTCTTCTAATACTACGAATATCTACTGGTAGCTTACTTGAGAAACTAAACTTTCAGAGTCAGAATCTCCTGCTACATGATGGTTAGAGGGCCCTGGAAACAATGTTTCTAATTATTGCCCTTACGGTATTGGCTGTGTAATATCTATCGTATGGTACTCCCAATTTACGGGCTATCTGCCAGCACGTTTGAAGTTTCAAGGAGTCCAGCTTTGACAACGTTAAATCTTCAAATAACTTTAATGTAATCTTCCATGATCAATATTTTGAAATTAACTAAAGATAAATTCCCAGTATATAACTTTAATATTGTTCTTTTGATCAATGTCTTAGAACAACAGAGCTCCCGGACGGGTACCCCATGTGTTGCGAATAAGAAATTTTTTAAAGAACTTCAGAATGTGGCCTGTTACCATTTATTTCTTATGCAACAAGATTTTTGGATCCGAGTTATTTAAAGGTATTTTAGAGTCTAGGGGAAATAATTTCAACTGGGAAACTCCATAGAATAACTTAATACTTTGTACAATAAATTTACCATATACATTTAGTTCAAAATCATGGAAATGTCACATTAATAAGGAAGTTTAATTATTCTTCCTGTAATTAAGTCTTCATTAACATTTACGTCTTTGTCTTAAGACTGTAAACCCAAAATACAAAAGGTACAAGATTTAACAAGACCTTTGAATCTGGCCGTAAAGTATCTCTATGGATTACTGAACTGACCAAGAATATAAATATCAAAAGAATCTTTCAGAGAAATGAGGAACAAACTGGGTCAGCTTTAGAGTCCAATTCTCAAAACCAATCAAACTGTACACCGTAAGAGCCAATATACGATCAGTTGTCAGGGCTAGAGCAGGGAGCAGACTGACTACTTGTCAGTCTGTTGATGCGTCGTCAGGTTGGATCAGCTGACCCAAATGTCAGTCAGCCGGACATAAGCAATTTTTTTTTATATATATTTTTATTTAAAAGGACACAGTACAAGATATAAATAAATAAAAGAACACAATAATTAACCGTTTGCAAATACAATGACCTACCATCAACCCCATAGCATACCACAAGTGTTACATTCATATTGTACTAAAGGATATACCATCACCGAACAATGAAAAGAACAGGATAACACCTGCTCAGAAAAAACATCAACAAATTCTAAACCTACAAATCATGTCTGTTATACAGTACAGTAAGACCCCCTTGCACAAAGTACACAGATGATATGATGCAGCATACGAAGGATAAAATTATACATTACAATAATTAAACAAAGGCTAACCTAACCCTACAATAAAATTGCAAAGACATACCACATAATACTTCATTCGTCTCTCAGCCCTTGAGTAGAGAGGACGTGTGCTGCTGCTACCCCCTGGTGTTGATTTTTTTTTTTTATATTTTATTTAAAACATGACATTACAAAAATATAATATGTAAAACTCATTTAAGTCTATAAATTAACACAATCCTCCCTACAGCTAATATTACACACCACACTTACAACTCCGTGTGGGTACACCCCCCCCCTCCCTGCTCCCCCATCCTATCACTTAACCCAAACCTGTTGAAGCTACTTAACAGAATTACACGATATATATATTACAACAAACATTACATTGCTACAACATAAAAGGCATGTAGCACACAAGTATTTCACTACAGGAAAGACACCTACCCTAAAAATTATCACCAACATAAACGTGTTTGAAGCCTCAACCCCCCCCCCTTGCATGTCCCACCCCAACCTATTCACAACCAAACATACAAATTATACAGTAAAGAAAAAGAATACAACATCGTAACACATTGATACAGTACATGTATATACACCCATTTCACAAATATCCTCAAGTAATTACAAAGGGTCTGTCCTTGTGCATACAAGAGGCCTCATAACAGCAGGTCCTGCACAAGTAACACTACCAGTGTTTTTATACATTGTGTATACATAGGTATAAAATACATACCTAATACTTGACATAGAATATAAGAATGCTCCTCAAACCTCCACCATACAGACCCCACCCACTATCATACAACATATAGTCCAAGATTCATACACACAGCAGCAGCATACGCCACCTCAACCGCACCAGCGTACCTTAGGCGCACACAGGCGCAGGCAGCAACACCTCTAACCAGAACCTAACACTACTCACATTCCACAATTTGCAGACACATCTGAACAGCACATATCAAGCCACTTTCATCCTAACACTGGGCACATGCCCCTCTCTCAAGGAGCACGCTATCTGGTGCCCCCAGACACACACGCCATTAACCGTCGCTGCCATCAAGCAGCAGACCTCATCACACCTTCCACGACGATGCCCGCCCCATCCTAAACCCCCCCCCTCACACCTGGCTAAGGTTTTCTCCCTCGCTGCCCCACTTGTACTTTTGCATGCCCACTTGGGCCCTGGGGGCCACGTTTGCCATGCTCTCCACGCACGACACCCGTGCCACCTGGCACCACCAGCTGTCGCTGCTCACCTCCACTAGCACACCGCCCCTCCCCATCTACCGATGCTTTCTTCCCTGTTCGTTGAGCCGGCGTCAGGACGTCGTCAGAGTCCGACATTGCTGCAGCCCTCTTCCTCGTCCCAGCATCCTCCTCCATGTTTGTGACCGGATCGTCCACACGATGTACCTCCACCACCACCTTCGTCTCTGCCTTCTGACGAGGGGTCACCACGTCCCCTCCAGCCCCACCAGCAACAACAACCTCCTTCTGCTGCTGCTCGACCGCCACAGACACGATCTCCGGACTGGCCGTCGTCACAGCCTGGGAGACCACATCCGTAGATGAGAACATGGTATGCAAAACAGACGCTATTGTCGCATCCAAGTCCTCCACTTCCACCGTCACCTGGTCCTCCCCGGAAGCCTGCTGTACCACCGGCGATGCAGGTGACTCGAGAGACGACAGCTCCAGATTCGACACCACCACTGGCTCCTCAATCTCCTCACTCCAAAGCCGACCGTGGCCACCATCTCCTTTTCGTCCACATATGGGAGCCTCCTGCCCATCGTCATTCGTTGATCCACCGGCCGGCCTTCTGGCCTGCCCGCGCTGCCCACACTCTGCTGCCATATGATCATATTCACCGCAGAGGCGACACGTCCGTCGTTGACCAGCATAAGACACCATGACCTGTGTGCGGAAGTCATCAAGGTACACATACGATGGTATGGCCTGGCGTAGAGACATCTTGAGGGTAAACGAACCGTCTGGGAGACCAACATACGCCCCAGCCACCCGCATGCCTTGTTTAGCCATGTGTATCACTCCGTATCTTCTGAAAACACTGCGGAGATCTGTTGCATCGGCCTCGAAGGGCACATTGCGCAGTTTCACCCACGTATATTGTCGAGAGACATCCACCATACGCACATGCACGTCAGGGGACACATCTACGCAGAGATCTTGAAACTGCTCAACCAGCTGCTCGTACACTGGCTCGTAGAGTAGTTTTACAAATATCCGGTATGCGCCATTTAATGCCACACCGTACAAATCCTTGTCCGCAATACCATAAGTGTCACGGATAATCTTAGGTAGCAAAACTTGTTCATTCTCAGGCGTAATCGCCCCCCGAACAAGCTGTATACCAACGGTATTCACCCGCCTCCTCACGATGTACCTCCACCACCACCTTCGTCTCTGCCTTCTGACGAGGGGTCACCACGTCCCCTCCAGCCCCACCAGCAACAACAACCTCCTTCTGCTGCTGCTCGACCGCCACAGACACAGACATGACGTCACCGGATAGCTTGCTAGACTGTCAGCAGAGAGGTATGATGTTGATTAGTGGCAGTTATATTTTCACAGCATGGCGCAGGCAAGCCAGAGACGCATAAACACAGTCTGTGTTGAGCTTATCCGTGGGGCTGTGACAGGAACTTCTATGGACCTGATACTACCTGCAATCATACGAGATACATATGGTATTGCTGACGAGGAGATATATGGAGTAGCGCTGAATGGCACGACGAGGATCTTTGTCAAGTTTAATTTGGCAAGTGTGTATGAGGCGGTGGTAGACAAGTACCAGGAGGTTACTTTGACAGTTAACTCTGCTGTGACCGTGCGACTTCACGATGTTTCTCGCCATTACACATGGGTTAAGATTAGAAATGTGCCATTCGAGGCGGATGATTCTGACATCCGTCTTGCGATGGGCAAATATGGTACAGTACATATGGCCACCGTTGGGAAGTGGGCCACTGGGCCATACGCAGGGAAACTCGAAGGAACGTATTCTGTGAAGATGACGTTACGTTACCCTATTCCGTCGTACGTAGTGCTGCCAGAATTTCGTACCCAGGTGTTTGTGACATACGCTGGGCAACGCCGGACCTGTCGGTTATGTGGGTCATATGATCACCTAGCGGCTCTGTGTGAAAGGAGGCATGGCAACATGGAACAAAGGCAACGACATAAAGCAATAGAGAAGAGTGAGGATTTGCCTTATGTGACTCTGCCTACTCAAGGTGGGTCCTGGAGTGAGGAGGTCGAGAGAGCGGAGGAGATGGAGTCAGCAGGTGTGACGAGGGGGGGACACCCCTTCATTGAACGCAGCTCAGGTGTTGGAAGAGGACACCCCGACTGCGAGTGCTAGCGATGTGGAAGACTCATTAGCCATGGCTTTAAATGTGTTATTGGCTGACAAGAGTATTGGGAAGGTTGGGAGTCCAGATCTAGTTCTTGGGTCTGTTGTGGATCAGGGCGTGGAACAGGATCTGGGGTCTGCGCAGTGTGATAAGAATATTTTGATGCAAGCTGTGGAGGTGGAGGTCCACCGGGACAATGTATCAGACGACATGATGCAAGCAGAGGGAGCATCACGGAAGCACGCTGCTGCGCTATCTGACTCCGAGGACGTGATCACGCCTGCTCAGCGCACTGGCAAAAAGTCCTGGTCGGAAGTTACACAGAGAGGACACAGCGGCCCTAAGGGGCAGGAGTTGGTTAAGAGCGTTTCTAAAGGGGGGGAGAGGGACCGAGGTGTCACGAAACGATCTGGTGGCAAGACAGTACCAGGGTCAAGAAGGAAAACCAATCTGTAAGCTTCAAGTGCATGACATTGAACATTAATGGATTGAGATCAGAGAGAAAGTGTGTATGGTTTAGTGAATATTTGGTGCGTAATAGTGTTGACGTGGTGTTCGTGCAGGAACACAACTACAGACCAGGTTATGAGTTGAAGGTAAATGGGTATAATGTGTATGTGGAGCATGCGATAAGGTTGAAAGGAGGAGTTGCCATCCTGGTAAGGGAAACTAGCCCGTTCGTAGTGAGGCATTGTGAGGGTGGGGAGGGGAGGGTGATTCGTGTAGATGGGTGGTGGGGTAGGGTACAGATGAGTTTGGTGTGTGTGTATGGTCCAGCAGAGGGAGATGTGCGTATTAAGAATAAATTTGTGAAGGATGTATTAGTATATTATTTGCGTGCTTTGCCGGGTGTAGCTGTAATTGGTGGTGATTGGAATTGTGTGATAAGGCGTAAGGATGTGGAACCTAGAGGGGCAGGGTATTGTTTGGGGATTTTGGGGGAATTATTAAATGGAGTGCGGTTAATGGACGTTGGACGGGGTGGGGTTGTAGAACATACTTTTGTTAGACGTGGATATGCGGCAAGACTGGATCAATTGTATGTGCCCCGAACAGTAATAGTGAGCAGAGTGCGTGTGGTGGACGCGGTTTTTTCGGATCACAGAGGAGTAATGGTGGACCTAGAATGGGAGGGATTGCCTAGAAGGGGTCAAGGTTATTGTAAGTTAAATGTGAAGCTTTTGCAGGGTGAGGAATGTCGTCAGTCTTTTGTGCAATTGTGGGAACGGTTGGTGGATGAGGCGCCGGGGGATGATGAACTGGTAAATTGGTGGGATTCGGTGGCTAAAAATCGTATCAGAGAATATTATATATGTCGTGGGAGGGAAGATAATCGGTTAAAGTATGGGTTTCAAAGATATCTTGAAGGGCAGCTGCGGGACTGTTATGCAAGAGGAGGAGCAAGCTATCCAGTGCAGGACATTGAGGGTTTAAAGGAGAGTATTAGGGTATTGCAAAACGAGCGTTTTGATGGTGTGCGAATTATGGGAGGATTGGAAGAAGTGCTATGGGGTGACCGGCCGTCGGCTTGCGTGTTAAGAGGCCAGAGAAAGAGGAGAGTGACGATGGAGATGATGGGGTTAAACGTACATGTAGGGATGGAAGGGTATAGAGCGGATCAAGCATTGGTAACGACAGAGGGTATGAGTGGATATGTAGACGCTTGGTTTAAGTCATATACGCAAAGTGTGGGCTTCCGTGAGGTGGCATTGAGGGAAATGGGAGAGTATGTGCAGTGTGAGCTTGATGGTCAAGATCGGGTGACATTAGGTGGGCCGATTACGGAGTGTGAGATTTGGCAGGCGTTGTCAAGAGTGAGTTTGGGAAAAGCGCCGGGTATAGACGGACTGCCAAATGATTTCTACGTAAAGAATTGGGGGGTTCTGAGGTTTTTTTTTAGTAAGGCTGTTTAACATACTTAAGGCGGCTGAGGTAATGGGAGAGCAGCAACGGACGGCCGTTGTGGTGTTGGTGCCGAATGGGAAGCAGTCAACGGTAATGAATTATCGGGCACTTTCGCTTATGTGTGGAGATTATAAGTTGTTTGCGAGAATATTAGGGAACAGAATCAAGAGGGTAATAGGCAAGGTAATTGATAGGGGACAATATGGGGTGCCAGGAAGGTCGATGTATGAAGGGCATGGCATGATTCGAGAATTTATAGAGAAACAGGGGGAGTTGGGTGATGGAGGTGTATTGGCGTTAGATTGGAAGGCTGCTTATGATAGTGTAGAAAGGGAAGGGTTATGGAGGTTTATGCGTTGGCAAAGTTTTGGGGAAGAAATAATATCTTGGGCAAAATTATTGTATCAGGGGGCATCGATGAGGGTGCAGGTTAATGGGAGGCTAGGAGTTAAAATACAGATGCGACGGGGACTGCGCCAAGGCTGCCCACTATCACAAATATTGTTTGCGTGTATACAGGATCCATTTTATAGGGCCATTCGGAGGTGTGTTGCGGGAGGTGGGGAGGGTACTGACCGGGGGGAGGGGGGGTTGGTATCGTAGGTTATGTGGATGACACGACTGTTTTGGTGAGAGGTAATGGGGATTTGCTTAGGGTGGGTAAGGTGGTGGATGTGTTTGGGGAGGCTTCAGGTATGAAAATTAATGTTGAGAAGACTAAGTTTCTAGACTTAAGGGATAGTACAAATGGGGATGAGGTGGTAGGGGGTGGGTGGAAGGTGGTGGATCAACTAATGATATGTGGGATAATTTATGTGAGAAATACACAGGTGGCTCAAGAGGTGAATTCGGTGAGAATAGTGAATGGAGTATTGAAAAGACTTGGTGGTTTGAGGGCGGCGCAACTAACGCTGCATCAAAGAGTAATAGTGACGAACGTGCTATTGTACAGCAAGATATGGCATGTCATTGTCATGTACCCGCTGATGAGACGTGAGGTGAAGCGTTTACAACATGGGGTTTTTAGGTTTATATGGGGATCGGGCTGCGAATGGTTAAGTAGAGCGGTGTTAACACTTCCGGTCAGTCGAGGAGGGCTGGGACTTTTACCTCTGGAAAAAAGGATGATGAGCGTGTACCTAAAACGAAGTTATATAAGGGAGGGGTGCGGGAGGGGAGGTGGACTTGTGCGAGTACGTAAGGATATGCAACGGTGGTGGGGGGGTAGGGATTTAATAATTGGCGAGGCCATGTTGAGGTTATTAATGACAGTGAGGGTTTCGTCGTGTGTTAAATTGCGGGTCCTCGAAGGAGTGGAAGGTAGGTCAGTAGTGGCTGCTGTTGAAGGGGCATACCCTATGTATGCGTGGAACGAAATATGGACGCGTCTAATACAATTACGTGTAAAACCGGGTGTTCGGGAGGTAATGTTTAGATTTTTACATGGGATTTTGCCATCTGGGGTTGTCCTATTCAATAGGAGGATAAGGGAGGGAGGGGAATGTAGAGCGTGTGGAAGCATGGAGACAATTTTGCATGCGGTATATTTTTGTGACTGTATAGAAGTGGTGCGGGTCTGGTTAGGAAAGGTGTTCAGGTTAGTGGGTGGGGGAGGATTGCAGGTGTTGCGGGCTTTAAGTTTGGATATAGGTGGGGTGAGTAAGATGGTGGAGAATGCAGTGGCGTATTTGGTCACGGATTTTATATATATGTCATGGGCCATGATGGAGGTGGGCGTGGATGAGAGGATAAAGGTGTTAGCTGCGACATTTTACAGAAC
Source organism: Cherax quadricarinatus (assembly GCF_038502225.1). Taxonomy (NCBI): domain Eukaryota; kingdom Metazoa; phylum Arthropoda; class Malacostraca; order Decapoda; family Parastacidae; genus Cherax; species Cherax quadricarinatus. Next base: position 48,209 of record NW_027195154.1, read on the forward strand.
TAAGTGTCGTAATAGGGGAATTTATGGAGGGAGTTGGGAGAATGCTTTTACTGAGGGCTATCGGAGTTTTAGGTTGGGGGATTTATGGGATTTACGTGCAATGTAAGGGGTCGCGGCGGGCTGGCTTCCCGATGAGGACTGTGTGAAAAGGTTTAGTGTGGAAGAGAATGAATATAGTACTGAGACATAAGTGCCTTTGACTGTGTGATGAGCGGGTTGTGTGTTGTGAACGATACAAGTTCTTCAATTAAATTATTAATTATGCTAATGACAAAGAACGACAGACGTCGTAATGTGATGGAATATTATATATCTGCAACGAAATTATTGGTATGTGTGTAATGAAATGACAAAATGGGTGCACTGTGTGAATGTGAAATATATATATACACATGAAGTATTGCGTGTGGTAGGAAGGCTCAGTATTTATCGACGTGTGAAGGTCATGCACTGTTATGTTTTGTGCTAACAGACTTACATCTTAGTAGTGGTTTTAATGATATGGGCGAAATAGTTTTAGAAAGCTTGACTTATCCTGTTTTCTTAATATTGTTTTTTCATGGGAGCTCTATAGAGCCCGTAGGTTTAGGTTACCATTGAATTGATATATATTATAGGAAATTGATGGATGACATAGGATTAGGTATTTGTGTTTTCACTGGTTGTGTTGTAAAGTGTATGTAACATATGTATATATTTATACCTTCCTGGAGAAGGTGATATGTTTGGGTGTTTAGTAGATATACGTTGTACATGAATCATGTAGAATTGAATTTTATATTATCTCAATACATTGAGTGATACTGAACGTATCATGTTGTTCAATATGGAATAATGAAAGTATTTCATACAATATACAGTTACATATAAAGATTGTTACGTGTCAGGTGGATTGACACGCAAGAAGGGGGGGGGTAGTGTTTTCAGAATGTAAGGTGTACATTCCGTGGCAGGATGTACAATCAGGAATGAGATGTACTTGCCAAGGAGTCTTTAGGTTAGATTTAGTGTTCCAGACATAATGTCATTACTTCAAGGATTGGAGTGGTCATTGTTTACTGTACAGATTTGTCTTTCAGATGTATATGTTAATTGGAAAGTACATGTACTATGCAGAATTTTTCATCACTGTTTTCACTATGTAATTTGTTGTTTATTTTTATGTACTATGTATGTCTTTTCAATAAAATATAAAAAAAAATACTTCCCGCAAATAGCAGGAAACTCTTAACATAATAAAGAGCGAGAGAGCTCCAGCACCGAACAAAAAAAAAATTAGCAAAAACCAAAAACTCAAAATTTATGTCTGTGCCCACATAAATCCCCCACAACTCTGTACAATTAGACCCCTTGCACAAAGTGCACAGTAAATATTATTTAACATACAAAAATTAAAATTATACAGAACATTAATTTAAACATTAGGCAAACCAAAGCCTACAATAAACATTTTTTTTTTTTTGACCATTCGCTGCCTGACCACGGTGGAGTGCGGTTGTGTCTCGGCACCCCTCTGCTGTCTTCAGGCGAGCTACCTTAGTTCAGCAACAACCATTGAGTAGTGAGGACGTGCGCTGCTCATTGGGATATCAACATGGCGGAACATACAGTACGGAGAGTGAATACTATCTGCATAGAGCTGGTTCTTGGTACGTTAAGTGGAGATACGATGAACGTCCTTCTCCCTAACATCATCAGGGATACATATGGTATTCCCAACGAGGAATTGTATGGCGTCGCCCTTAATGGTTTAACAAGAATCTTTGTGAAATTTCTACGAGTCGATTTCTACACAAGAATTGTCGAGCATTACCAGGAACAACGCATGAGTGTGAATTCAACGATGGATGTTGTGTTACATGACGTCTCTAAGTACTTCACATGGGTGAAGGTACGGAATGTACCCTTCGAGGCTACGGCTTATGGCCTGCAGGAGTTTTTTCGAAGTTATGGGACAGTGCATTCTGCAACAATGGGGGTGTGGAGGGATGGTCCATATGAAGGAATGCCAGAAGGTTCTTACACCCTTAAAATGACTTTAACAAGGCCTATACCATCCTATGTTACGATGATCGGTTGTAGAACACAGGTTTATGTGTACTATGCTGGGCAACGGAAAACATGTCGTCTATGTAGCTCTTATAGCAGACTCTTGGATGTCACTACCGCCCGGCTCCGGCTGGGTTACAAGTATCTTTGGCAGGTTAAATCACCACCACCAGATGTAGACCAAACGAAATGTAAACTTTGCCAGATGGATTATTGTCACACCCTGCGTCATTATGTACTGGAGTGCGATAAAATTAATGAATTTAGAAACAACTCACTCAGAAGTGTTCAAGAAATGGCTAAGTATTTTATCCACAGTGGTATATTACAGACCATTCTGGAGAAATACCCTGACTTTGCTAGCTGTAAATAAAGCATTACCACATGTGTGCATGTGTGTGTGTGTGTGTGTGTGTGTGTGTGTGTGTGTGTGTGTGTGTGTGTGTGTGTGTGTGTGTGTGTGTGTGTGTTTGTGTGTATGTGTGTGAGTGTGTGTGTGTGTGTGTGTGTGTGTGTGTGAGTATGAGTGTGTGTGTGTGTATGAGTGTGAGTGTGTGTATGAGTGTGTGTGTGTGTGTGTGTATGAGTGTGTGCGTGTGTGTATGAGTTTGTGTGTGTATGTGTGTGTGTGTTTATGTGTGTGTGTGTATGAATTTGTATGTGTGTGTGTGTGTGTGTGTGTGTGAGAGAGAGAGAGACTCAGCAATCAACATTTGCACCAATAACTCACTACAGTTGTGACCGGGTGTGGAAGTGTGAATTGCTCATTACTCTAAAATTTGTTCATGATTGCAACCATGTATAAACGTAAGTAACCATTCTTACAGTATTCATTACCTTTGTAACTTGTGAGTTCATTACCTTTGTAACTTGTGAGTTCATTACCTTGTACCTAGTTCAGCCATCAAAACTTTGGAGCCCGGTCCCTGGACCCATTGTGTACCTCTGTAATCTGTAAATACCTTTGTAACTTGTAATGATTGTGACTAGACCTACCTGGAGTTCATTACCTTTGTAAATTGTGAGTTCATTGCCTTTGTAAATTGTGAATTCATTGCCTCTGTAACTTGCTCAGCTATCAAAACTTTGAGGCCCAGTCCCTGGACCCATTATGTACCTCTGTAATCTTTTGACTACCGCCCACAGGATGGGTATGGGGTGCATAATAAACATATTAAACTAACTAACTTATGAGCACATGGCAGCCCAGTGTCCTAGGAGGCGGGCTTCTCGAATTCTCGACACTCCAATTGTGATTCAACAGTCGTGTGATTTGGTGCCTGGCTCTGATGCCTCGGGAGGCCGGAGGAATGACCTCTGGAGCGAAGAGGTCGACCGGGAGGTGGCGGCGGCGGAGACATGTGCCACTCTCCCAGGGGCGTCGGGGGAGTTGAAGGTGACATCTGAGGAGACTTTCGTCCAGGAAGCTTCAACCCAGGATGGGTTATTGGCAGATGTGATCAAGGATTTTTTGGATGAGGAGGAACCCTGTGCAAAAGGTGTCCTCAGTTCATGTGAAGCTGGAACTTTGGAGGGACAACAAATTGTTGAGGAAGACTTGAGTAAGATTGGGCGGGAGCATGTGGTGGCCGTGGAGGTACACCAGGAGGATTTGTCTGAGGGTGATATGTGTGTAAGTGTGAGTTCTAGGAAACGAACTGCGGCATCAGAGATAGATGAGGTCATTACCCCGGGGCAGAGGCCGGGGAAGAAGTCATGGGCAGCGGTTGTGGAGCCGAGGACACATAGTGGTAGAGGTGTGCCTGAGTTGCAAATTGGGAAAGGGAGAGGGGAGGTGACTGCACAGGAAAACTCGAGTAGCAAAGGAACACGTAATATGAAAAGTGCAGTGGGTAAATCCCAGAGGCATAGGGGAAAGCCGCCCCTTCTGTAATTTTCAGATGTGTCACGCTTAATGTTAATGGACTTAAGACTGAGGTCAAGAAAGTTTGGTTGGAGTGGTTTTTAAGGCGGTTTGATGTTGACATATGCTTTTTGCAAGAGCATAATCACAGGGCTGGTAGTGTCTTGAGGGTGAAAGGATATCGGATGTATGTAACCAGTGGTTTGCAATTGAAAGGTGGGGTAGCAGTTGCGGTAAATTAGACCAGCCCCTTGCGTGTCATCGGTTGGGAAGAGGGGGGGGTGGGAGGATCGTGAGGGTGGATGGCGTCTGGGGTGAGAGTCGAGTTAGTTTCGTGGGAGTTTACATGCCAGCAACTAGTAATATCAGGGTAAAAGTAGATTTTGTCAGAGAGGTATTGCTGTATCACTTGAGAGGTTTGCCTGCTATAACAGTAATAGGTGATTGGAATTGTGTGATTAGGAGTGGTGATGTCGAACCGAGAGGGGCGGGTTGTGTGCTGAGTGTGCTGAGGGATGTATTGCAAGATATTGGGGTTGTTCATGTGGTGGGGAGGGGGGGTTACCTAGTGGAGCATACGTTCGTCCGTAGGGGATATGAAGCGCGATTAGACAGAATTTATATTAAGCAGGGTATAGATGTTGTGAGGGTGCAAACCTTCGATGTGGGGTTTTCTGATCACAGAGCGGTAATAGCAGATTTGATGTGGGATGGAGTGGTGCGTATTTATTCTGGGTACTGGAAATTAAATGTAAGGCTTCTTAAGGAGGAGGGGGAGGGGCCTTTTTTCAGTGATTGGTGGTTGCCTTTTTGGGAGGCTAGGAACAGGGAGATAGATCTGGTAGATTGGTGGGAAATGCAGGCAAAACCTGGAATAGCGAATTTTTTTAAGGCTAGGGGACGAGAGGAGGCGAGGTGGCGTTTTGGGTTGCAAAATTATCTGGAGGGACAGTTGCAAGATTGTTATGTTGGGGGAGGTGGTAGGAGGGATGATATGGACAGACTGCGGAGTAGAATAGCTGAATTACACAATGATAGGTTTGATGCAATTAGGGTTAGGGCGGGGTTAGAAGATGTTTTGTGGGGTGATAAACCGTCTGGGTATGTTTTACGTAAATTTAGGGACCGACAGAGTGTAACCACCATTCTACAATTGGAGACAAGCCCTGGGGTGGGAGGGTATCCAGTGGGTCGAGTCCTATCCAATACGGAAAGTATGAGTCTCTATGCTGATAGTTGGTTTAGGGAGAAATGGAGTTGGAGGGAGGGGGGTTCCTGGGAGGGTATTTTTGAAGGGGGGTTCCATAGCGTTTTAAGTGAGCACGATAGAGTGGGGTTGGAGGTTGGTATAAGTGAGGTTGAGGTGGAAGAGGCAGTTTTCGGGATGAGTACCGGGAAAACACCAGGGATAGACGGTATACCAAATGATTTTTATAGAGCACATTGGGGGTGTATTAGGCAGTGTTTTGTTAGGCTATTGGACCATATGTTAACTAGTGGGAAGTTGGGCATATCGCAAAGTACGGGTGTCATAGTTTTGGTGCCAAAGAAGGGGGGGTAGAGAGTTGAGTGCTTACCGTGCAATATCTTTGATGTGCGCTGATTACAAGGTTTTTGCGAAAATTTTGGGTAATAGACTGAAGAAGGTCATGGGGTCGGTGATACATGGGGGACAGTTTGGTATCCCGGGGAGGAGTATGCGGGTAGGTCATGGTCGTATTCGGGATTTCCTTGAGGGTAGTAATAAGGGAGGTATTCTAGGTCTGGATTGGGAGAAAGCTTATGATTATGTGGATAGGGAATTTTTGATTGAGAGTATGGTGAGAATGGGTTTTGGAGGGAGGGTGGTTGGATGGGTGAGGACTTTGTATGAGAATGCATCAATGAGAGTACAGGTAAATGGGAGGTTGGGTAGTTCAGTAAGCATGGGAAGGGGTTTAAGGCAGGGGTGTCCACTCTCCCAAATACTCTTTGCATGTATGCAGAATCCTTTCTATGTTCTGGTTGATGGTGGGATGGGAAGGTTGGGGGAGAGTGGAGGATATTGTGGGAATATTGTTGGTTATGTAGATGATACAACTGTTTTACTTAATGAGATTTAAGATTTAAGAAAAGTGGGAAGGGTAGTTGAGATTTTTGGGAATGCTACTGGGATGAGAGTTAATAAGCAGAAATCACGGTTGTTGGAGGTAGGGGCTTGGGTAGGAGGGACCTTGGGGGAGGAGTTCGGTTGGATATCTGTAGATAGGCTAAAGATTTGTGAGATTTTATTTTTGGCAGATGCACAGGAGAGCAGGAGGGTTAATTCAGAAATGGTAATGGACAGAGCTTTGAGTAGGCTGAGGAGTCTAAGGGCCGGGGATGTAACCTTGCATCAAAGGGTTGTGGTGGTAAATACGCTGATTTATAGTAAGGTGTGGGGAGTGGCGGAAATTTACCCATTACAAAGTCAGAATATTATGGAAATGCAAAGAAGGGTCTTAAGGTATGTGTGGGGCTATGGGAGGGCGTGGTTGGGCAAAGATGTAGTAATGACTGCGGTAAGGCAGGGAGGACTGGGATTGATTGCATTAGGGTCTAGGGTGAAGGCGCTATATGTGAAGCAGAGGTATATTCGGGCAGCGGGGGAAAGGGGTCTTCGGGTGGGGGAGGTGATGGGGGATATCCGCAAATGGTGGGGTGGCAGGGACTTAGTGGAGTGTGAAGACATGTTGCGGTTTATGTTAAAGGTATGCAATGTTAAAAAACTCAAGGTAAAACGGTTAGTGGGTGTGGGGCGTCGTCAGGAATTAATGCAAGGGATGGCAGTGTATCCCACATATGATTGGAGAGTGATATGGGTGGAATTTAGTAAATTAAGAATACCGGCAAGAGCGAGGGAATTAGTATATAGATTTCATATGGGGACGTTAGCATCGAAAGAGGTGCTAAGACGAATGGGTTTTGTGAGAGAGGCGTCATGCGCTTTTTGTGGGGAAGTTGAAACGGCTTTTCATGTAGTATATTTTTGTTCTGCATTGGAGGTGGTAAGATTGTGGTTGAAGAGGGTTTTCTTTTTATTGGGGGGGGGGAAAGATATCACCCCTTAGGGCTTTAATGTTAGATATGGAAGGGGTACCCAAAGAGGTGGGAAGGGCTATCAGATATGTAATAGTTGATTACTTGTATGTTTCTTGGGGGATGAGGGAGGTGGAGGGGAACATTAGGATAAAAGCGTTGGCGGCGAGTTTTTATAGGACAGCATGTAGGAACAAACAATTATATGAAGGAAGGTGGGTAATTAGTTTTCCGGAGGGATATCGTGGACTTACTGTTGAACGTCTACTCCGTTTGAGTATGGGGTGAGAGGCAAGGGGTTGGTCTCTTCAGTGGTGCGCCCTCTTGGTGTGATTGGAAGCCTGGTGAGGTATGGTTGATTGGTTTGCACGGTGGATGATGTGGGTAAAGTTTATTGTAGGGATCCGTTGGGGGCTCCGGGGTATGTAGACCTTATGAAGTTTTGTAAAATCACAGAGTCAAAAGTTGTATGTGATTTTCTGTTTTTTCCCTTATTGTTATAAGAATCATTTTATGTAGGAGGTTTATATTTATATGTATAATGTGAGGATATGTCTTATATATTTTTAATCTGAAGATAGATTTAGCCTTGTCATACACCTCTTTTTTTTATTGTATTGAATATGTACATTATGCACTATGTACGAAAATATATAAGTATTTGATGGGGTTTATATATACCCTTATTTTGTATGGAAGGTCCTATTATATATTGAGTGTTAATCAGTAACATTAACTTTGTGTATGTGTAGGGTGTTTACCTGGAGTTTACCTGGAGAGAGTTCCGGGGGTCAACGCCCCCGCGGCCCGGTCTGAGACCAGGCCTCCTGGTGGATCACAGCCTGATCAACCAGGCTGTTGCTGCTGGCTGCACGCAAACCAACATACGAGCCACAGCCCGGCTGATCCGGAACTGACTTTAGGTGCTTGTCCAGTGCCAGCTTGAAGACTGCCAGGGGTCTGTTGGTAATCCCCCTTATGTGTGCTGGGAGGCAGTTGAACAGTCTCGGGCCCCTGACACTTATTGTATGGTCTCTTAACGTGCTAGTGACACCCCTGCTTTTCATTGGGGGGATGGTGCATCGTCTGCCAAGTCTTTTGCTTTCGTAATGAGTGATTTTCGTGTGCAAGTTCGGTACTAGTCCCTCTAGGATTTTCCAGGTGTATATAATCATGTATCTCTCCCTCCTGCGTTCCAGGGAATACAGGTTTAGGAACCTCAAGCGCTCCCAATAATTGAGGTGTTTTATCTCCGTTATGCGCGCCGTGAAAGTTCTCTGTATATTTTCTAGGTCGGCAATTTCACCTGCCTTGAAAGGTGCTGTTAGTGTGCAGCAATATTCCAGCCTAGATAGAACAAGTGACCTGAAGAGTGTCATCATGGGCTTGGCCTCCCTAGTTTTGAAGGTTCTCATTATCCATCCTGTCATTTTTCTAGCAGATGCGATTGATACAATGTTATGGTCCTTGAAGGTGAGATCCTCCGACATGATCACTCCCAGGTCTTTGACGTTGGTGTTTCGCTCTATTTTGTGGCCCGAATTTGTTTTGTACTCTGATGACGATTTAATTTCCTCATGTTTACCATATCTGAGTAATTGAAATTTCTCATCGTTGAACTTCATATTGTTTTCTGCAGCCCACTGAAAGATTTGGTTGATGTCTGCCTGGAGCTTTGCAGTGTCTGCAATGGAAGACACTGTCATGCAGATTCGGGTGTCATCTGCAAAGGAAGACACGGTGCTGTGGCTGACATCCTTGTCTATGTCGGATATAAGGATGAGGAACAAGATGGGAGCGAGTACTGTGCCTTGTGGAACAGAGCTTTTCACCGTAGCTGCCTCGGACTTTACTCTGTTGACGACTACTCTCTGTGTTCTGTTAGTGAGGAAATTATAGATCCATCGACCGACTTTTCCTGTTATTCCTTTAGCACGCATTTTGTGCGCTATTACGCCATGGTCACACTTGTCGAAGGCTTTTGCAAAGTCTGTATATATTACATCTGCATTCTTTTTGTCTTCTAGTGCATTTAGGACCTTGTCGTAGTGGTCCAATAGTTGAGACAGACAGGAGCGACCTGTTCTAAACCCATGTTGCCCTGGGTTGTGTAACTGATGGGTTTCTAGATGCGTGGTGATCTTGCTTCTTAGGACCCTTTCAAAGATTTTTATGATATGGGATGTTAGTGCTATTGGTCTGTAGTTCTTTGCTGTTGCTTTACTGCCCCCTTTGTGGAGTGGGGCTATGTCTGTTGTTTTTAGTAACTGTGGGACGACCCCCGTGTCCATGCTCCCTCTCCATAGGATGGAAAAGGCTCGTGATAGGGGCTTCTTGCAGTTCTTGATGAACACAGAGTTCCATGAGTCTGGCCCTGGGGCAGAGTGCATGGGCATGTCATTTATCGCCTGTTCGAAGTCATTTGGCGTCAGGATAACATCGGATAGGCTTGTGTTAATCAAATTTTGTGGCTCTCTCATAAAAAATTCATTTTGATCTTCGACTCTCAGTCTGGTTAGCGGCTTGCTAAAAACTGAGTCATATTGGGACTTGAGTAGCTCACTCATTTCCTTGCTGTCATCTGTGTAGGACCCATCTTGTTTAAGTAGGGGCCCAATACTGGACGTTGTTCTCGATTTTGATTTGGCATAGGAGAAGAAATACTTTGGGTTTCTTTCGATTTCATTTATGGCTTTTAGTTCTTCCCGCGATTCCTGACTCCTAAAGGATTCTTTTAGCTTAAGTTCGATGCTTGGGGGAACCAATGTCTTTGGTATAGTTCTATCATAGATTGTAATATTTAGTTTATTTGCAGACAAGTCATTTAGCGATTTATTTCTATGTATGATTTAGTTTGTTCTTATGAATAAGTGCACATACACGTATGTGTATATGCATGCGTATATGTATACATATATGATTGCAGGACTCGTTCCTACATGTCTTATAATGACCCTGACTGTTTTTGTTTGGAAGTCTGCTGGGTTGGGTTATTTTAGTAGAAATTGTTTTCAATGACCATTCATTAGGGAAATTAATGTATGTTATTTAGAATGGGGACTGTACATACGGGGGGGGGTAGAAGTGTCAGCTGTGTCGGCACTGGCAATAATGAGTATTGTAAAGGAGGGTTTGAAGATTATGTGGATTAATAATATATAAATAACAAAGTGGAAAAAATAATGCAGATTGTAGGTTTGGGTTTTCCTTGGTTATAATAATAATGATGAATATTGTTATGTTATCTTGTGTAGTCTTACTTAACATAGTTACATTGGATGTAATGTATATGGGATGAGGGACAGTTGTGACAACAACGTTAATCGTCTGTGTTCATTTAGACAATGAGATTTATAATTTTGAGTAAGAACTGATACTGTGTTCTTTTATCTATTTAATGTATTGTGTTGTTTTAAATAAAAATACAATAAACATTACTTTTTTTTTTAATATTTTATTTAAAACAATACAATACATTAAATAGATAAAAGAACACATTATCAGGTCTTACACAGAATTATAAATTTCATTAACAAAGCACACAGACATTTAACTTTGTGCTAACACAAACTGTCCCTCATCCCCAATGCATTTTATTTTATTTAAAAGTACATCACAGCACATAAAAAATAACAAACAGGCTTTATCTGCCAACAAATGTAATAAACTTTCCATGGCCATATAATACCACATACAGATATAATTATACATCATGTAACAAAAAATTATCTAATGAAAACACCAACAGTAACCAAAGTAAGGAGAGAATTGATACCGTACTAACGACAACAAAAGTAAAACAAGATATTCTCTACTATGACTGAACGTCATAAGGTACAAACTCAAAAGGGCACAGTATGTTACATACCGTAGCCCTGCAAACTAAAACCCCCCTTCCCTAGACAGAACCCCCCCTTCCCTAACACATCTATAATGCATATCCAAAAGTATGAATCTTATGACACGTAAGAATATGAAGCATAAAACACAATGATACATCTGTTCCCTAAACTTGTAATGGTAAAGGATATAACTGCCTCACGGCTTACAAAACAAACTGCAAGTGCAATAAATACATTATGTAAATATAGAACAGTTTGATTTCTAACATTGGTTAGAAAGTATTTCCTATAGTCAAATTACATTAACAAGATCCACGACAAACGGTGCTGTACAATATAATGGTAATACACCTACACACAAAGTATTGACGATGGTTTTATACTCAGACACAACACATTATACATTATTAAAGAACATGTCTAACTTGGTGTATATACAAATGGCAAGCACACATGGGTAAGTATATAGACTGCATAATAACGTGTTAAAAAACCAACACACACAATAACACACACACACAAGCACACTCATACACGTCAACGTAGACATAGGTATTAATGGATCGACGACGAAAACATCCAATTACATGCAATATCATATATTACATGTAATAGGAAAACACGTCTATACAAATACCAATGATTGGTATACAAGAATAAAAAGGGCATCACATTGGAGACATACATACAACATTGGAGACATATATACAACCTTAGAGACATACATACAATTAAATGCAGCTGACCAGCCCGTAAGATTACCCACTGAACAAACACAAATTATCTCAAATCCTTTAACTCTAACGCTCTGTATGCAGACGGGAAATCTTTCTCCCATCTCCCCTCATATACTAACTGATTTCTACACTTAGTTCTAAGAATTGTTCCCGCTAAAACCCGGATTCTGCTATTACCTTCAACATGTCTCATAGCCCATGACACGTATATATAATCGGCTACGACATACGACACTGCACGTTGTACACAGATGTCGACCCCACCCACATCAAAACTCAACGCCCTAATTACAGACAAACCTCCCCCCCCTACCATTCGTAAAACCCTGCTTAACCACGCACGTACTATACCTAAATTTTCACAGAAATACACAACGTGAAACGCTGATTCGTCCTCCCCGCACACTGAACAACTCCGGTCCTCCTCTACACGCCGATTAGACAACACCACCTTGGACGGCAGAATCCCGTGCAAAAATTTAAAAACCACTTCGCGTACTCTAGGAAGGAGATGTAACTGATGAACTCGCTTCCATATATCACACCACGCGTACATGGGGAACATTCCTTGAACTCTCACCTCAACTTTCACCATACCCACTCTTTCCAAAGTACTCAATTTAACACTCCGCACGTCTCGCATGCACAGTAACACACGTAGCATCGTATCGCACTTGATTACATCTGCCCGTCTCCACCACCTGCGCAGGTCACGATACATTTCTGTTAAACCACCATGCCTGCCACCCAGTCGGAGAAAACGACGTTTCACGTAACAAGCAATGACTCGGTCTCTTAAAGGAACAAGACCTAACCCTCCTTGACACATTGGTGTCTCTACCACCGCTCTTGTGAGCCAGTCGCACCCTGAACCCCACAGAAATCTATAAACTCTATTTAAAAGGTGTTTGATATCCCCCTTTATTAGTGGATACAGCGCAGCAACGTGCCAAACTTTACTATAAAGAAGAACATTAATTACTATCGCTCGCTGGTGCAGGGTTAAATGTCGTGGCCTTAGACTATTTAAACGCCTCAAAACATTATTTACCACCCTCCCCGAATTACATGCCCTCGTCTCATCAACCTCTCTCATATACTGTATACCACATATAGTAACACAGTCAACCACCGTCCACGTCTCTACACCTACCTCCTCTCTCGTCCAATCTCCCAACTTCATAATCTTTGATTTTTCTTTATTAACTCGCATTCCTGTTGCTCTACCAAATATATCTACAAATCTTCCTACACGGCTCAACTGCTCCCTCGTACGTACTAGGACAGTTGTATCATCTACATAACCTACTATGGCAGGTCGATCACTACTCGAACCCCACGACGAATCTACACCCCGCCCACAAACTGTCCAATAAAAAGGGTCCTGCATGCAAGCAAAGAGCATTTGAGACATAGGGCATCCCTGTCGAATGCCTCTATTCAATTTGACTAAGTCTCCTAACTTCCCATTAATTTGTACTCTAAACCCAGCACCATTATACAAAGAGCGAGCCCACATGATGATCTCATTACCAAACCCCTGCCATCTCATAAACTTCCACAGCACATCCCTTTCTACACTATCAAAAGCAGCTTGCCAGTCTAAAGCCAAAACACCACCCCCGCCCCTCGTTCCGCATTCCTCGACAAACTCCCTGATATGCCCATGACCATCATACATTGTCCTACCTGGCACGCCTAACTGACCCTTATGTATTACCTTGTCAAACACTTTCTTAATCCTATTCATTAAAATTTTTGCATATAATTTATAATCACTACACATTAGTGATATTGGTCGGTAATCCTTGAGTGATACGGGTACGTCACATTTTTTAACTAACACCAAAACCGCCGTACTCTGAGACATACCTAAACGACCCCCCTCCTTCATCGCATTGAGTAAACGTACCAGAAAAGTCCGTATGACCTCCCAATGTTGAATATAAAATTCACATGGAATGCCATCAATACCTGGCGCCTTACCCTTGCACATTCCCTGCAAAGCCTCCCACACCTCAGCTTCAGTTATAGGCCCACCCATGAGAAAGCGATCATTATCATTTAACTCACATCGTACATTCTGCCCCAATTCCCGTATTGCATCCACGCTTACTTCTTTATTTAGCATTTTGATATTAAACCATTTATCAACGTAATAGCTTATTCCTTCAGTTGTTGTTACAACCTGACCCTCACTATACCCTTCAACGCCATCCTGAACCACTAAACTCACGATTTCGGTCGCCTTCCTCCTTTGTGTCTGACTACGTAAGACACAAGCGGACGGCTTATCACCCCACACAGCCTCCTCAGCTCCACTCGAAATACGCGCCCCATCAAAAACCGTATTTTTCAGCTTCTGGATATGATCTTTTAGATTGTCAATCTCGTCCACAGGGTAAATTCCAGATACCTCCCCTTGCACATAACAGTGCTGTAAAGAACCCTCCAGGTACCTCAAAAATCCATACTCCAATCGAGAGGCCTCCTTACCCCGATGTACATAAAAATCCTTAATACGAGGCTTCATAACCTCGTCCCATTGTCGCACTAAATCACTACCTTCCAAGGAGTCTACTCCCATAGACGTCCATAAGTGCGTGAAGAGTGTCTTATCTTCATCACTTTGAAGTAAACGAGTATTTAACTTCCAATATCCTTTAGAACGAGTCGGGAGACCTCTCCAGTCGAGCTCTACGAGAACACCGCGATGGTCGGAGAAATACACATCTAACACACGCACTTTGGTTACAACTACGCGCCGAGACACATATACCCTGTCTAAGCGCGCAGCATAGTCCTTACGCACGAAAGTGTGCTCAATCCCTAAGTCACTGCTTCCACTTACATCCACCAACCCCAGCCCAGACAACAAATCACCCAAAATAATCGAACAATAACCCGCCCCCCTCGGTTCTACGTCTTTACGGCGCACCACACAGTTCCAGTCGCCACCAACTACTGTTATATCAGGCAGAGATCTCAAATAGTACACAAGAACGTCGTTAACAAAAGTATTTTTAATATTAACATCATGTTCAGCTGGCCCATATACTCCTACAAAACCCACCCGTTGAGTACCCCACTCACCTATGACGCGTACCACGCGACCCCCCCCCCTTCCTCCCAATGTTTCATCACGAACGGGCTGGTCGCTTTTATTAACACAGCTACACCACCTTTCAAACGACTCGAGTGAGCCATATAAACATCATAACCATCTATCGCAAACGAACTTCCAACTTTATGGTTATGTTCTTGCACGAAACATACATCTACTGCAAAGCGATGCAACCACTCATGTACCTGCACTTGCCTTCTGTTATTTTTCATACCATTAACATTTATGGTTATACACCTAACTTTGCTAACGGTGGCTTTCCTCGAGGGACCACCACACCCCTTTTCCCTTTATGTTGACTAACGCCAAAGGCGCCACCTTTACCTTGTACATTCTTTGTTATATTACTCGCTGTCCTGGAAACACGCGACGCCCCACCCGTGACTTCCGACCACGTCTTCTTCCCCGAGCGCTGTCCAGGGGTCAAGACATCGTCGGAGTCGGGCGGGGTAGCCGCACGCTTCCTAGAAACAGCATCCTCAACTTTATCAGGACCTGTAATGTTCTCCTTGTGAACTTCTACTTCAACAGTATGAACTCTCGGACCTTCTACCTCACTCACGTTAATTAACTGATCGACGTCCTTTAACTGTGGTCTCTCCTCATCTGAACACTCCAACGCAGGCACACACGGCACGGAATCATACTCCTGCAAAGCTAAAAGGTCGCTCAATGTCGATACAATGTTAGCGTCCATGTCAGCATCCTCTCTTGCTTGAGGGCTCTCACGTCCACCATATTCTACCACATCGTGGTTGACCGTACCAGGTAGAGTCACGCAGGATGACTCCATGGGCATGGCCCGATCCACCTCATCACTCCACGATTTCAGGCGCGGTAAGTCCTCGATTACTTCATCTGCCAAATTCCGTCGAGGAGCCTCACCATCCGGACGATGACCACTTCCTGAGGGCGGCTGGCGCTTGACGCATTGTGCAGCAATGTGGTCCAATGCTCCGCAAAGGCGACAAGTTCGTCTCTGACCAGGATACGTAACGTACACCTGGGTACGGAACTCCTCTAGGTTTATGTACGAAGGTATTGGTTGGCGCAGGGACATTTTTAACGTAAACGACCCTTCCTGTAAACCAGAAAAGCGGCCATCAGACCACCTACACATAGTAACCTGGTGGATCGTCCCATAGTATTTGAAGGCGTCACGTATGTCAACTTTGTTAGCCTCAAAAGGCACGTTTCGCACACGTACCCATGTATAGTAATGTGAAACGTCGTGCAACTTAACTGTGACTGCTGGGGTTACTTGCTTGCTAACATCCTGATACTGGTTGACAATCTGCTCGTAGGTCTTGGTATCGCAAAACTTGACGAAGATCCGTGATAGTCCATTTAAGGCAACGCCACACAGGGATTCACGCTGGATGCCATATACATCGCAGATGATCATCGGCACCAACACATTAATCGATGAGCTGGGGATCGTGCCCTTTATAAGGTCAATACACACAGTATTAACTCTTCTTCGATAACCCGTCGCCATTGTTGTTGTCGTCTCAAAGCTCCTCCACCAGGTGTCGGGACTGAGGAGAGACAGCTGACGACCGCTCAGCACAGCGTCTGAGCAGGGAATAAAACATTACATTGGTACATATCACAATGAAACTCCCCACATAAACACTGGGCAGGAAACACCCTCGAGTAAAAGACATAACATTATATACGCAAGTACAACCCATACAACTAACAAAATCCTAACATAAGGTATCAAAACTGTCTAGTTACAGGACATAAAAACCTTATCTCCCTATTTGAAACACTAGTACATCTACTGATTTTTTTTTTAATATAAACAGTCTAAAAGATAATATATAAACAAATAATTAGCATATAATTATAATTCTCATTGCCTAAAGACTCGCCGCACTTACTTCGTGCCGGCACATACTACCCCCCCCCCCTTTTCCCTATTATCAATGTTATTATACTGAGCGTTATCATGGGAATAAAAATTCCTCATGCACATACAGTAGTCATAATTAAAAATATTGACATACAAGTTCGTACATGTTCCATCCTTGTTTTTTCCCCAATAACACCATTGAACAAAACCAGTTAACAATCTCACAGAAACCCCATTAAGGGCATCGCACAATAAAATTGTCCACTCCTAACCTAATACCTCACTATTCATTATAATTCATATATCATTACATAACATGATTAGGTACATAGAAAAAGGTGTCATTATATGTGATTATAAAATTGACTAAGCCAAAGATCATGATGTCATATATAAACATAGCAGAAAATTTTTCCCACAAAGCAACTGTGCAGGGTCACAGCACTTCACAAACATAAGTTATACAACGATCAAGTTAACTTGTGTGCATTATCTTAACATCATTCTGCTCTAAACCCGAGATCCCAAGGTTTAGTCATCATGGTTTTTAAGGTTATCCTGTATGCAGTGAACATAACCATAGATTCCAAATCCTCATTCATCTCCTTTCCACTCTATTCATAACCCTCCCACCATCCACACTACAAAGAAGCCTAAACCAACCCACCCTCATGTATACCCCGGTAGGAGACCAACCCTTTGCCCGCCCCCTGGGTTCATGAGGAGGAGGCCCCCCACAGTGAGATTCCGGTAACCCTCCGAAAAGCTAACTACCCACCTCCCACCATAGACTTGCCTATTCCTACACATAGTTCTATAAAATCTCGCTGCTAACGCTTTTATCCTCAACTCTCCCCTAACCTCCCTCATCCCCCAAGATACATGTAAATAATCCGTCATAACATACATTAAGGCTCTACCCACATCACCCGGCACCCCAGTTACATCCAACATTAAGGCCCGTAGGAATGGCCATTGCCCCTCCCCCCAAAAGTCTGATAACTCTCACCATCCATAACCTCACCCCCTCCAAAGAGGGACAAAAATATACCGCATGAAAGGCCGTTTCGATGTCCCCACAATGCAAGCATGAGTCCTCTCTCACAAGACCCATTTTACACAACACATCCCTAGAGGCTAATATTCCCATCAGAAAACTATATACTAACTCTCG
Source organism: Cherax quadricarinatus (assembly GCF_038502225.1). Classification (NCBI taxonomy): domain Eukaryota; kingdom Metazoa; phylum Arthropoda; class Malacostraca; order Decapoda; family Parastacidae; genus Cherax; species Cherax quadricarinatus. The sequence continues at coordinate 65,914 of NW_027195154.1, forward strand.
TACCCTCGCTGGTATTCTAAGCAAGCCAAACTTCCTCCATATGCTTATCCAGTCATATGTTGGATATACAGCAAGTCCCTGTAAGACACCCTTGCCTACCACAGCACCCACCATTCGTTTGACCTTTAACGTGGACACCTGTTTAACATGTAATAAAACCCTCAACATATCCTCACAATACCTCAAATCCCTTCCACACCACCATCTTCGTGCATCCTCCATTACCCTACCTACCCTGACTCCTCTATTCCCCCCAGTCCGGATATATCTTTGTTTAATATATAAAGCCATTACTCTATGACCCAATGACATCAGGCCAAGACCCCCACGTCTCCCCTCCGTCATCACCACGTCCTTGCTCAACCATGCCCTCCCAAACCCCCACACATACCTTAGAACCTTCCTCTGGATTTCTGCAATATCCTCTGCTCTTAAAGGGAACACCTCAGCCACTCCCCACACCTTACTGTAAACCAGAGAGTTGACCACTAAAACTCTCTGCTGTAATGTTACGTCCCTAGCCCTTAAGCCTCCTAGCCTACCCAAAACCCTGCTCGTAACTAATTCTGAATTTATCTTCCTACTCTCCTGCACTTCTGCCATGTACCATATTCCACAAACCTTAATTCTGTCCACTACTGACCATCCCAACCCCTCCCCCAAGCCCCCTCCCACCCAAGCCCCCTCCCACCCAATCCCCCACCTCTAATAGTCTCGACTTCATTAAATTAACTCTCATACCCGTGGCGTCCCCAAAAATCTGAATGATTCCACCAACTTTCCTTAGATCTTCCTCATGCCTTACCAGCACAGTAGTATCATCTACGTACCCCACAATCCCCCCCGCCCACCCCCCTAATCCCATGTTCATTCATCACCTCATCCACCAGCCCATAAAATGGATTCTGTACGCAGGCAAACAATAACTGAGAGAGTGGACAGCCCTGCCTCAATCCTCTCTCCATCAGTACTGGGTCCCCCAACTTACCATTAACCTGTACCCTAATAACTGCTCCCTCATACAAGGTTTGCACCCATCTCACCACCTTCTCCCCCAAACCCAACTGTTCCAAACAAACTTTTAAGAAATCCCTATTCACACAATCATACGCATTAGCCCAATCTAATCCAAGTATTCCCCCTCCGGTGCAGTCCTCAATAAAATCCCTTATGTGACTATGCCCGTCCCTCATACTTCTTCCCGGAATGCCAAACTGTCCCCCATGTACCACTGATCCTAGAACCTTCTTCAGTCTATTGCCCAGAATTTTAGCATAAATTTTATAATCTGCACACATTAAGGATATTGCTCTATAATCATTCAATACTTTCCCATCCTTCTTCTTCGGCACCAACACAACGATCCCTGTTTTCTGGGTCTTCCCCATCCTCCCACTGCTCCACATATGATTCAAGACTTCCACTAACCCATACCTAATGCATTCCCAATAAACTCTATAAAAATCATTCGGTATTCCATCAATGCCCGGCGTCTTACCCTGACTCATCCCGTAAACCGCCTCCCCCACCTCCTCCTCACTAATACTACCCTCCAGCATTTCCCGTTCCTCTTGTCCCAATACAATAGTATTCTGCATAACCCCAAATACCTCCTCACTGACAACTTCCTTGTTCCTCCTCCATTTCTCCCTAAACCAATAATCAGCATAACCACTAATATCATCTGTATCAGTAAGACCTTGACCCACCACATAACCCCCCCCTGCCTCATCAGCGACCACTAGATGCGCTATGGTAGTCACCATCTGCCTTTCCCTAAATTTTCTCAGGACATAACCTGATGGTCGATCACCCTTTAACACCTCCTCTAATCCTGCCCTAACTCTAATCGCATTAAACCTTTCATTATGTAATCCTTCAATCCTACTCCTTAAGCCATCCACCTCACCTCGCACATCTTCCCTTCCCCCCCCCCGTCGTAAACAGCATTCAGCTGTCCCTCCAGGTAGTTTTGCAAACCATATCTCCACCTTGCCTGTTCCTTTCCACGTATCCTAAAAAACTCTGCTATTGCTGTCTTTGCCCGCATCTCCCACCAATCAAGCAAATCCATCCCACCATCCCTACCCTCCCAGCAATGTCTCCACCATTCCTCAAAGGTTGAGCCTTCATCCCCCTCCTGCAGAAGCCTCACATTCAATTTCCAATACCCAGCATATATGCGAACTATACCATCCACCTGCAGATCAGCTATCACCGCCCTGTGATCCGAAAAACCGACATCAAAAGCCCTCACTCTCTCCACACCAATCCCCTGCATCACATATATCCTATCTAACCTCGCCCCATAATTCCCACGAATAAACGTGTGCTCCACCCCATACTCCCCCCTGCTCACCACATCTACAACTCCTACATCCCTTAACACATCCCGTAGCGCACCCAAAACACATCCTGCCCCCCTCGGCGTCACATCACCATACCTAATCACACAGTTCCAATCACCTCCAATTACAGTTATGGAAGGTAAACCCCACAAATAATACATCAAAACATCACGAACAAAATCAACTTTGACTCTAACATTGTTACATGCCGGCATATATACACCAATGAAACATACTCTCCTCACCCCCCAGAGCCCATCTACCCTTACAACCCTCCCCCCTCCCCCCTCCTCCCAACCCATGACACGCAATGGGCTGGTCACCTTTACAGCTACTGCTACCCCTCCTTTTAATTGCAAAGCATTACTGACAAACATTTTATAACCCCTCAAACTCAATTCACTCCCTAACCTATGGTTATGCTCCTGCAAAAAACATACATCCACATCAAACCTTCGTAAAAACCACTCTAACCAAACCCTTTTTACCTCAGATTTAAGCCCATTGACATTTATTGTGACACACTTGAATTTGCCAGAAGAGGGGGCTTACCCCTATGCCGTTGTATCTTACTCACTTCACCTTTCTCAGTACCTGTACCATTTTTATCCTTTTTTCTAACCTGTCCTCCAGTCCCTCCTTGCCCCCCCCACTGATCTTCCCCGGTACACCCCCTCCCCTGCTTGCCTTTTCCCCTACAACTACCCATGACTTCTTCCCGGGTCTCTGCCCAGGTGTTAAAACCTCATAGAGGTCAAAAGCACCCGCAGTCCTTTTTCGTGAGCTCTCACTCACACACAAATCTACCTCCTGCACATCCTCCTGATGGACTTCCACCACCACTTCCATGTCCTCTCTGTCATTCCTCGAACCCTTCACCTGTTCCTGCTGCTCAACCATCAGCTGTATCTCACTTGACTTCTCAGGACCATCCTCCCCGGCCACCGTCTCGTCGAAGAACTCCTTCAGCACCGCATCCAGCACCTTCTCCTGGGTAGACTTTTCCACGTCCACCCATCCCTCAGGCGATGGGGGCCCCTCCCCTGTCACCTCCGGGAGGGTAACACAGGTACCGACCGTCGATACTTCCCATTCTACCTCTTCACTCCATCGACCACTCGTCACTGCTTCCTCCTCTCCCAACTCAGGCATCAACTCACATGGTCTCTGCTCCACTGCCAACGTACCAGGAGCCCTGGTAGGCTGCCTTCTAGGACACTGTGCTGCCATATGGTCATATGAGCTACAAAGTCGACAGGTCTTTCTCTGGCCGGCATAGTGTACAAAAACCTGCGTCCTGGACTCCACCAGCATGACGTAGGACGGTATAGGCCTAGCCAACGTCATTTTGAGGGTATAAGAGCCCTCAGGTCGTCCCTTATATGGCCCTTCTGTCCATACTCCCATCGTTGCCGAATGAACTTTACCGTAGGTGTTGAAAACCTCCTGTATACTATACGCCGTCGCCTCGAAAGGGACATTCCTCACCTTCACCCACGTATAGTACCTGGATACGTCATGCATAACAACGTCCACTGCCGAGTTGACCGTCACCTTCCTCTCCTGATACTCTTCAACAAGTTTGTCGTAGACGCCGGTACGATTCAGTTTCAGGAAGACTCTGGTCATCCCATTTAAGGCAACACCATATACTTCCTCGTTGGGGACGCCATAGGCGTCCCTGATGATAGCAGGTAGCAATGTATGCATCGTTGCTCCAGTAAGCGTGCCACGTACCAGCTGTATACAAACAGTGTTAATCCGTTGTCCCACTCGGTACGCCATTTTGTCTTCTAGTTGCTAAAGGTCACCACCAGAGGGCAGGTGTAGCTACTAGGCGTGCGTTCTCTCTCCCCGGAGGTTGAGAGACGAATGGACATAAACAATTAAACAATTCACCGGATGGTTCCGAGACTTAACTCTATATACACAAGAAATCCTACCTAACAATAATAATAAAATAATAGTGATAATAATAACAAAATAGTGATAATAACAAAATAGTGATAAAACAAAATAGTGATAATACCATGGTATTTTCATATATTAACAGATAATAATATAACGCCGAAAGTCTCTATTTTAGCTATAAACGGGGACTTTTGCGCTATAATATTAAGTGATGAACATATTCTCTTACAATAGTTAAATAACACAGGATGACCAATTTCGAAGATATAACAGACAGAATACACTGACGAGAAAATGCAAACATGAATACATTTGTACATTATATCAAAGGTTATGAATCTCTTCCAGCTCCTCCGAACCTGGACTTGAGCCAAGAATGCAGCAAGCATTTTCCCTTTGCATGGCCACACTGAGATGCTGGAACATGAAAGTGGCCTCCCTCGGGCCTCTGGTGTTGTCGATGAGTCTGGAACCCAGTTCATTAGGGATGTGTGTGGCCCTTTTTCCCCATGATTCCATGGTCCCTTATCCTACAAGGAAAGATTGATACTGTTGGCATATGTCTTTGTACTTGCCGATCTTGTACTCCTCCTTGTGATCAGCAGCTCCTCCCTGTCAACCGACACTGTGATGGATGTATGTACAAGCCAGCGTCGACACACAGGTATAGTCCCATGCTAAGAGCTTGCCATCCCATCAGGGTGGTTTGTTGGGTTAAGTATTGTTGGCTGCTGGAGATGGGGCTTTCTCTTGGCTGGGCATCCAGCTGAAGCAAGGCTTCTCTTGATGTCGTTGATGTCATTGTATCTTGTGCCAACCCTTGGTTTTGGAGCAGTTAAGACCATGTAGACCATATTGGTCAGCCTGCGCATCGCTGCAAATACAATTATATTCCATGGTAATGGGGCATTGAGGTGGAGAGCCATTGCAACATTGTTCCCATTACCGAAATGGGAACTATTTGGAGGAAGTCCCCAGTGTAATGTGCACTCACAGCTTGGAGATGGGCAGTCTCCCTGTCTGATGCTACATCCCTATGAATGTTGGCAAGCACCTTTTCAGTGATGGGGCCATCCCAACTTGACTGTTTGTAGGCCAGTGCTCCAATAGATTTCAGTGCTGGAGCAGTGAGAGTCTTCCATTCAGTGATGGCACTAGCGTAGCTAGGAACCTGTATTCGTGCTGAGTTACAGAGGTTGTCCAGAAGAATTTGTTTTATTAACTCATTCGATGATATGCAAAAGGATAGGAAAACAGGTAGGGCATTCTGGGAGGATTTTCATTCTCCCAGCCCCCCAAGCCTGTCTGGAAGTGAGGCTTGCAACCACTGTCCATCTTCAAGGGAAAAATTTTAGTACGCTCTCTAGCATGGTCTTAATTGAGGAGGTAGACATATTCCTTGAGTTTTGAACTGCTGAAGGCTGGGGAGAATCTCAGGAAATAGGAAAGTTTTGGGATGGACAGGCACCTGGTGAGTAGGTAGAAGGCATCATGTGTATCAATGTTTTTCATCTTGCCTTTCATCGTCCTGAGGACTGAGATTTTCTTTTCTAGTATCAGATCAATGGCACTGGGCCCAAGAGGATCACCAAAGGAGAGTGCTGTGTGCTGGATCAATGACTCGTGCTCCCGGTAAAACAGGACTAATATTCTGCATCATCTGTCGACTGGTAGAAACTATTTCACATTTGGTGGGGTTTAAAGATAGGTCCAGGCTTTCTCTCATGTCATTAAATTTTTCTGATATCCTCTAGGAGAGATTCTGTTGTGCCAGCTAGGGTACTGTCGTCCAAGAACAAGATATTGAACTCACTGGAGAGCACATTTTTGACCACTTTGATAACCAGACAGAATAGAATTAGGGCGAGAGGTTTCTCTTGTTGCACACCCTCACACGAGTCAATTTCATGGTCCCAAACAATCGTTTAGAAGTCCCACTATAACATGATTGTATGAAAGGATAGAGGGAAGGGAAGTGTCTAGAATTAATTTAGACACCTAATGTAGACAGTTTGGACTGGAGGAGTTCGTCATTAAGAGGGCGCTGAAAATATTTAGAGTCATTGCTGAGCAGATTGAAATAGTTTCGTAGAACTTATTTAATTTATATATGTATATATATATAAATATATATATATATATATATATATATATATATATATATATATATATATATATATATATATATATATATATATATATATATATATATATATATATATATATATATATATATATATATATATATATATATATATATATATATATATATATATATATATATATATATATATATATATATATATATATATATACCTGGAGTTTACCTGGAGAGAGTTCCGGGGGTCAACGCCCCCAACGGCCCGGTCCTGATGGATCAGAGCCTGATCAACCAGGCTGTTGCTGCTGGCTGCACGCAAACCAACGTACGAGCCACACCCCGGCTGGTCAGGAGCCGACTTTAGGTGCTTGTCCAGTGCCAGCTTGAAGACTGCCAGGGGTCTGTTGGTAATCCCCCTTATGTATGCTGGGAGGCAGCTGAACAGTCTCGGGCCCCTCACACTTATTGTATGGTCTCTTAACGTGCTAGTGACACCCCTGCTTTTCATTGGGGGGATGTTGCATCGTCTGCCAAGTCTTTTGCTTTCGTAGTGAGTGATTTTCGTGTGCAAGTTCGGTACTAGTCCCTCTAGGATTTTCCAGGTGTATATAATCATGTCAGAATACAGGTTTAGGAACCTCAAGTGCTCCCAGTAATTGAGGTGTTTTATCTTCATTATGCGTGCCGTGAAGGTTCTCTGTACATTTTCTAGGTCAGCAATTTCACCTGAATTGAAAGGTGCTGTTAGTGTGCAGCAATATTCAAGCCTAGATAAAACAAGTGACCTGAAGAGTGTCATCATGGGCTTGGCCTCCCTAGTTTTGAAGGTTCTCATTATCCATCCTGTCATTTTTCTAGCAGATGCGATTGATACAATGTTAAGGTCCTTGAAGGCGAGATCCTCCGACACGATCACTCCCAGGTCTTTGACGTTGGTGTTTCGCTCTATTTTGTGGCCAGAATTTGTTTTGTACTCTGATGAAGATTTAATTTCCCCGTGTTTACCATATCTGAGTAATTGAAATTTCTCATCGTTGAACTTCATATTGTTTTCTGCATCCCACTGAAAGATTTGGTTGATGTCCGCCTGGAGCCTTGCAGTGTCTGCAATGGAAGACACTGTCATGCAGATTCGGGTGTCATCTGCAAAGCAAGACACTGTGCTGTGGCTGACATCCATGTCTATGTTGGATATGAGGATGAGGAACAAGATGGGAGCGAGTACTGTCCCTTGTGGAACAGAGCTTTTCACCGTAGCTGCCTCGGACTTTACTCTGTTGACGACTACTCTCTGTGTTCTGTTAGTGAGGAAATTATAGATCCATCGACCGACATTTCCTGTTATTCCTTTAGCACGCTTTTTTTGCGCTGTTACGCCATGGTCACACTTGTCGAAGGCTTTTGCAAAGTCTGTATATATTACATCTGCATTCTTTTTGTCTTCTAGTACATTTAGGACCTTGTCGTAGTGATCCAATAGTTGAGACAGACAGGAGCGACCTGTTCTAAACCCATGTTGCCCTGGGTTGTGTAACTGATGGGTTTCTAGATGGGTGGTGATCTTGCTTCTTAGGACCCTTTCTAAGATTTTTATGATATGGGATGTTAGTGCTATCGGTCTGTAGTTCTTTGCTGTTGCTTTACTGCCCCCTTTGTGTAGTGGGGCTATGTCTGTTGTTTTTAGTAACTGTGGGACGACCCCCGTGTCCATGCTCCCTCTCCATAGGATGGAAAAGGCTCGTGATAGGGGCTTCTTGCAGTTCTTGATGAACACGGAGTTCCATGAGTCTGGCCCTGGGGCAGAGTGCATGGGCATGTCATTTATCGCCTGCTCGAAGTCATTTGGCGTCAGGATAACATCGGATAGGCTTGTGTTAACCAAATTTAGTGGCTCTCTCATAAAAAATTCATTTTGATCTTCGACTCTCAGTCTGGTTAGCGGCTTGCTAAAAACTGAGTCATATTGGGACTTGAGTAGCTCACTCATTTCCTTGCTGTCATCTGTGTAGGACCCATCTTGTTTAAGTAGGGGCCCAATACTGGACTTTGTTCTCGACTTTGATTTGGCATAGGAGAAGAAATACTTTGGGTTTCTTTCGATTTCATTTATGGCTTTTAGTTCTTCCCGCCATTCATGACTCCTATAAGATTCCTTTAGCTTAAGTTCGATGCTTGCTATTTCTCTGACAAGTGTCTCCCTACGCATTTCAGATATATTGACCTCATTTAGCCGCTCTGTTATTCTTTTCCGTCCCCTGTTAAGGGAGCGCCTGTCTCTTTCTATTTTACATCTACTCCTCCTTTTTGTTAGACGAATAAGCCTTGTGCATACATCGAGTGCCACCAAGTTAATCTGTTCTAGGCATAAGTTGGGGTCTGTGTTGCTTAGTATGTCTTCCCAGCTTATGTCGGTTAGGACTTGGTTTACTTGGTCCCACTTTATGTTTTTGTTATTGAAGTTGAATTTGGTGAATGCTCCCTCGTGACTAGTCTCATTATGTCGGTCTGGGGCTCCACGCATACATGTCTGAACCTCAATTATGTTGTGCTCTGAGTATATTGTTTTTGATATGGTGACATTTCTTATCAGATCATCATTGTTAGTGAAGTTGAGGTCTAGTGTATTCTCCAGTCTAGTAGGCTCTATTATTTGCTGGTTTAAATTGAATTTTGTGCAGAGATTTAAAAGCTCGTGTGAGTGTGAGTTTTCATCAGAGCTGCCTCCTGGTGTTATTACTGCAATAATATTATTTGCTATATTCCTCCATTTTAGGTGCCTAAAGTTGAAACCCCCCAGGAGCAAGATGTTGGGTGCAGGAGCTGGAAGATTTTCCAGACAGTGGTCAATTTTTAACAGCTGTTCTTGGAATTGCTGGGATGTTGCATCCGGAGGCTTGTAGACTACCACAATGACTAGGTTTTGGTTCTCGACCTTTACTGCTAAAGCTTCCACTACATCATTTGAGGCATTAAGCAGTTCTGTGCAAACAAGTGACTCTGCAATGTACAGACCAACCTCTCCCCCTTTTGCCTGTTCACTCTGTCACATCCGTATAGGTTGTAACCTGGGATCCATATTTCGTTGTCCAAGTGATCCTTTAGGTGGGTCTCAGTGAAAGCCGCAAACATTGCCTTTGCCTCTGCAAGCAGTCCACGGATGAAAGGTATTTTGTTGTTTGTTGCTGGCTTTAGACCCTGTATATTTGCAAAGAAGAATGTCATCGGACTGGTGGTATTGTTGGTACTGGGGGGGGGATTTTTTTTCTGGCATTAGTATCTGTATCTGTTGGTTTGGAGTGGAGGCCATCGACTGTGGTTCCACTCCAGGAATGACTGGATTTGGTGTACGATTTCTGCCATTTCCTGCCAGTTTTTTTTCCTTCCTGGCACTAAAAAACCTCTCCCTCTTGAGTGGCTGTGGCTACCCAGGTTTTCCCATGGCCTGGAAGTTTTGTATCTTTTAGTCCCCTTTAGATGATGTGCCTGGCAATTTAAGTTACAGCACAGTCTTTCCTGTACTGAAGAGGTACACATTTCAGGGTGAAAAAGCTTACAGGAAGGGAGTTTGCATTTTCCTGTTGTCATATGGGCATGGCATTTTCTAGGGTGGTCATAGTTGCACGTCCCGTCTGTTTTTCCAGATTTCCCATGTCTGCAGATACCAAGTGCATAGTATGTGCACAGGCTTGGTTTCCATTTGCCTTGGGTTTCTGTGACTGTATTCCCTGTTGGTGCATGTTTCTCTGTCTTATTCCTATCCTCCCTAGCACCAACAATGGAGCTCCCACCAGTTGTTTTTGGTAATATATCCTCACTATTGCTAGTGAAGTCCTCTTGTTTGCTATTTCCTGTGGTATTTCTAGTTTGCAATATTGGTTTTATCTTATCTTTGACTACACTTGTTTCGCCACTATGGCTCCTGTCCCCTATGAGGTCATTTATATGTATTCCTTCCTCCGTATAATTCCCAACTGCATTTGTCGCTCAACCTTTGGGACGAGCGGACGTGAGCTGAGCCTGCCCTCTGCTGTCAGCCAGTGACAACTTGGTTTTCTCAAAATGGCGCAGCAGGCAAGAAGAAGGGTAAACACTGTCGGCATAGAAGTGGTGCGTGGGGCTGTGCATGCCCACTCAGCTCAAGTTTTATTACCTGCCATCATCAGGGACACATATGGCATTGCCAACGAAGAGCTGTATGGTGTAGCCTTGAATGGGGCATATAGAATTTTTGTGAAATTTCTCAATGCAAGTGTATATGAGGACATAGTCGCCAGGTTCCAAGATCTTTGTGTACCAGTGAATCCTGCAGTGACGGTAAGGCTACATGATGTGTCCCGCCATTATACGTGGGTGAAGATAAGAAATGTACCCTTTGAGGCTAATGAGGCAGACCTACGTGCCGTCTTCGAGAAGTTTGGGACTGTTCATATGGCGACATTGGGGAAATGGAAGGAAGGATCGTATTCTGGGATGCCTGAAGGAAGTTTTTCCTTAAAAATGACATTGAGGCATCCTATTCCTTCCTATATTTTCCTAGAAGACTTCAGGACTCAAGTAATGGTGACTTACGCAGGGCAACAACATACCTGTCGATTATGCGGTGCCTATGATCACATTGCTGCGTAGTGTGTTAAACAACAGGGTACACAGGCGAAGGAGCAGCATAAGGAGGCATCAGAGGACCTTGAGACGTTGAATTTGGCACGACCTGAGTCGGTTTCCTTGAACAAGGCTTGGAGTGTGGAGGTCGAGGAGGCCTTGAGGGAGGAAGAGTGTGTAACTCTTCCGAGAGAGACATGCACTGCCGGGCAGGCACCGGAGACCAAAGATGTGGTGTCACTGGGTGAGGACAGGGCCGTGGAGGCTACCATTGATTCAGTCCTCCACGACCTGTTAGGGACCCCAGGAGAGGTCACAGTTGAGGGGCTTGTGGGTGCCCTGAATGCTGCTGGGGTTCCAGGTGGTGGCGGAAGTGCACGGGGATGGCTTCCAGGTGGAGGCGAGGAGAAAGGCTCGAGTGTCACGGAAGAGAGCGGCAGTGCCCTCGGACGTGGACGATGTGGATGTGCTCACTCCGGCACAGCGTTCAGGCAAAAAGGTTTGGGCTGAAGTGGTTGAGCATGGACCTGGGGGGTCCAGGGGCAAGGGGCATGTGAAAGCAGATCACAGAATGGTGATCGAAGATGAAGGGCGTATAAAGGGGAAGGGGGAAAAAGGTGGTGCAATACGTAAAGGAAAACCTCCATTGACAAATTCAAGAGTCTCTCTATAAATGTTAATGGTCTGAAAAATTCTAGGAAGTGTGAATGGTTTCATGAGATGCTCATTAGGTATGGTGTAGATGTAGTGTTTGTGCAAGAGCACAACCACAAGCCGGGTTGTATGTTGATGATTGAGGGGTATACTGTATATGCGGCACACTCAACGAGATTGAAAGGAGGAGTGGCTATTTTGGTGAGGGAGGCTAGCCCGTTTACTGTACATCATTGTGAGGAGGGGGGTGAGGGGAGGGTTATAAGAGTGGATGGGACATGGGGAAGAGATAAGATGTCTTTTGTGTGTGTTTATGGTCCGGCGTAGGGGGACAGTCTAGTGAAGAGTGAGTTTGTACGTGAAGTGTTGGTGTATCACTTAAGGTCGCTTTCAGCATTAGCTGTGGTGGGAGGGGACTGGAATTGCGTTATACGCCGCAAGGATGTGGAACCTAGGGGAGCAGGATATTGTTCTGGCGTTCTGAGGGACCTGTTAACCGGGGTGGGGTTGGTGGATGTAGAGGGGGGGTGGCGTGGGAGGTGCAGCACACCTTTGTGAGGCAGGGGTATGCTGCACGGCTGAACAGGATATACATGACAAGGAAAGCTGTGGTGCGGAGTGTAAGGGTTTTGGATGTCTTTTTTTCTGATCATAGAGGTGTTTTGGTGGATTTGGGATGGGAGGGTCGGCCGAACAGGTATAAGAGTTATTGGAAATTGAATGTTTGGTTGCTTCAAGATGTTGAGGGGAGGGTCCTATTTGCACAATGGTGGAAAGGCTTATGGGAAGGGATGGAAGTCAATGGAGATGTGTTGAGATGATGGGATGTGACGGTGAAGATGAGGATTCGAGAGTTCTATGTCCGACAGGGAAGGCACGAGAATCAGTTGGCTTATGGGCTTATTAGGTATCTTGAGGGGCAGTTAAGGGAGTATTATGAGAGAGGAAGGGGGGATGGGAGCCCCTGTGGCTGACATAGAAGGAGTGAAGGAACGCCTAATGGAAGTGCAAAATGAGAGGTTTGATGCAGCAAGGGTTTTAGGGGGGTTGGAGGAGGTCATGTGGGGTGATAGACCATCGGCGTGTGTCCTGCGAGGGCAGGAGCGCCGGCGCATTGCAATGGAAATGGTGGGTTTGAGAGTTCTTGAGGACATCGAGGGGTATAGGGAGGGACAAGATTTGGTGACGACTGAGGGGATGGGAGGGTATGTTGATTCTTGGCTTAGTGCACATATGAGGAGTGTGGGTGTGAGAGAGGGGGCTTTAAGAGAGACAGGGGGATGGGTGCGGAGTGTGCTGGACAGGGACGACAGGGAACAGTTACAGGGGCCTATTGTGGAGGAAGAGGTGTGGACGGCTTTAATGAGTATGAGCAGGGGTAAGGCACCGGGGATAGATGGGCTGCCTGCGGAGTTTTATATACAGCATTGGGGAGTATTAAAAGATTTTTTGGTGCAATTATTTAATATCATAAAAGAGAGGGGTGCATTGGGACCTTTGCAGGCGACAGCGCTAGTAGTTTTGGTGCCAAAGGGTGAAAGTCAGTGCACAGTGAGAGATTACCGGATGATATCACTCATGTGCGCAGACTACAAACTTTTTGCAAAATTTTTGGGAAATCGTATAAAAAAGGTCATTGGAAAGGTAATAGTGAGGGGTCAATATGGGATTCCGGGGAGATCAATGTATGAGGGGCATGGGGTTATTAGAAGGTTTATTGAGGGTCCACAAGAGGGGGAACGAGGGGTATTGGTGTTGGATTGGAGAACGGCATATGACAGTGTCGAGAGGGAGGCTCTGTGGAGAATCATGGAGTGGCAAGGGTTCGGGGAGGACATTGTGAATTAGGCACGTACTTTATATCGGGGAGCTGGGATGTGTGTACAGATAAATGGGAGGGTGGGGTTGCATGTGAAAATGGGCAGGGGATTGAGGCAAGGTTGCCCGTTGTCACAAATATTATTTGCATGTTTACAGAATCCGTTTTATAGGGCAGTGGAAAGGTGCATACAGGAGGGGGTAAGGGAGGACATACGAGGTGGGAGTCCCAGTATCATAGGCTACGTTGATGACACAACTGTCCTAGTGAGTGGGAGGGAGGGATTGGAGGGTCTGGATTATTATTATTATTATAATCAAAAAGAAGCGCTAAGCCACAAGGGCTATACAGCGGAGGGTCTGGAGAGAGTTATAGATGTTTTTGGGATGACAACAGGTATGGCAGTGAATGTGCATAAATCAAAGCTCATGATATTGGGTGAATGGGATGGGCAGGAGGGCGGGGGTGGGGGGGTGAGGTGGAGTGTCGTGGACTGGGTGAAAATTTGTGGAGTTGTGTATATGGGTAATGCTCAGATGGCAAGGGAGAATAATTCAAAGGGTGTGGTAGATAGGGTATTGGGAAGATTGTCAGGATTGAGGCCGACACATCTTACGCTACACCAGAGGGTCATTGTGGTTAATGTGCTTTTGTACAGTAAAATATGGCATGTGGCAGCTTTGTACCCTTTGGTGTATGGGGATGTCCGGAGATTGTTGAGCAGAGTTTTCCGTTTTATCTGGGGTTCGGGATGTGATTGGTTGAAAAGAGAGGTGGTAACACTTCCGGTGGCCTTGGGAGGGCTGGGGTTAATTCATATGGAAAGAAGGTTGAAGTGTGTATATGTGAAACATGGGTTGCTAAGGGCTCGGGGGGAAGGGAGTGGAGGGTTGGGGATGCTGCAGGGAGATCTTCGGAGATGGTGGAAGGGACAAGATTTGAGAGATGGTGAGGAGTTGTTGCGTCTATTGATGATGGTCAGAGAGCCGAGAAACATGCGGGTAGGGTCCATGGAGAGGAAGATATGGCCTAGGGTGGTAGTGGCGACAGAAGGAGTGTACCCAATGTACGCATGGGAAGACATTTGGGGCCGATTAAAAGGGTTACGCATCCGGCCACGCGTGAGGGAGGTAATGTATACGTTTCTTCACGGAATATTGCCGTCTGGGGTTGTTTTACGAAATAGGCGAATAAGGGAGGGTGGGGTGTGTCAGATTTGTGGGGTAGATGAATCAGCTTTTCATGTAGTTTATTTTTGTGAAAGCCTAGGGATTGTGCGGGAATGGTTAGGGAAAGTAATCCGGTATGTGGGGGGGGGAAAGGGTTGTCGGTTTTGAGAGCGCTCAGTTTACATGTAGGTGGGGTTGGGGTAAAGGTTCAAAGGGCAGTGGCTTACTTAATGGTTAATTTTGTGTATATATCATGGGCAATGAGAGACAAAGGGGCGGAGGAACATAGGATGGCCATAGCAGCATCCTTTTATAGAACAAAGTGTCGCAACAGGGAAATATATGGTAGGAGGTGGGAGAGGGATTTCTCGGAGGGCTACAGGGACTTTCTTTTGAGGGATTTATGGTCTTTATAAGCAATCAGGGGAATGAACGGGCTGGCCTTCCCAGGGGGGGTGTTGCAGAGGACGATTGTGTGAGTGTGTGTGGAATTGTGTGGGGAAAGGATGTTGAGGTGATATCAATGTGATATTCAATGTAATGTCTTGGTGTTATTGTGAACACCGATGATTATAATTTATCTAAGGATTCTGTGGAAAATTTTTAATTTTCCGAAACTATAGCGCCTAATAGGTGTTTTATGTGCCGATATGAGTCAAAAATGTATTTGAAAATAGAGTAGAACCAAGAGTTCCCTTTGCGCATGCGCGGATGTGCGGGGGGAAGTGGCAGGTTTGTTTTGAAGGTGGAGAGGAAGCTGGCAAAGCATGGAACCACGAAATTGGCATTCACGGCGGCCTAAGGATTAATATAGGCCTCATTTCGTAATAAGAAGTGTCGTAACTGTTCCTGGTAGAGAGTGAGGGATCGTGATTTACGGGACCACGGTAATAGAGTGGTAAAATGAGGGAATAAGGGTAGGACCGTTGGTGACTGACGCGTCGTCCTGGACTGTGTCCCGGGGAAAATTACCCTTGGTTTAATCATCACTCATCGGTCTCAGATCTTAATGGAGTGATCTCTAATGTGTATAATAATTATGAGCCATTAAATCGTCTTGTGAATTGTTATGTAATTAATGATAATAATGCTAAGTTAAGAGAATGCGTGAAGTGAAATAAGTCGTTTTGCTCCGAGTGAACACGTTAGACCTCGTTGTTCCCGAGACGAGGAAAGTGAAGCTCCTTGAGTCACGACTTTTAAAGCGGGACAAACCAACGGATACCTCGTCCTGCTGGAATGAGAACCGTGTCGGTGTAGCAGGACATCGAAAATGAGATGGTGAATGGAGGAAATAAGGAGTATCAATCACCCACAGTTAAGTAACCCTTCTAGTTATAACAAACTTATGCTGGCCAGTTGTGTTATGTTGTAATTAGATAGGTTATGAGTGATCCAGCTACATCAAGTGACCACCAGAGAACATCTGGTAAGTGGTGGGATTATGTACAAATGTTTTCCTTGATGGATGTATCCAGGTGTATCCTACCCCCCCCCCTTCATTCAGCTAAACTAATATAATCTATACAGTCCACAATTAATTAGTAGCACTGTACTTGTGGGTGCTATCCAATCCATACTGGTCTCGGATAGATATGGATAAGATTGTGAGGTCGAGGGGACCACTTGCCGCGACCAGGGGTGGTTAAGTTTTCTCACATGTCTACACGGGGTGACTACGGTAAACAATATGATTGTCTCCCAATGAGATTACTGGTATGTATATAATGTTGAGATACATACAGGTAAGCACCCTAGAAAATTTTCCATATCTGCCCGTTGGTCCTTCGTGAACCGGATGCAATCAGTGAAAAAATTAATTGAATTAATTACTTAATAATTAAGTGACTGATTGAAGGAAGTGGGTGTAGGGTGCACGAGTTTAATCGATCGTGTGATGGATGATAATTAGCCCAATAAATTGCTAGCACATGGGTGGCTAGGATTTATACAAGAGTAAAGTGCAAGAATTACTCTTATAAGGCGTCTACTTAAGTAGTATAATGGGTGATTATTAATTCCCTAACCATGGCTGGGTCTGAGGAAGTTAGTGCGACTGGCAAGTCCATGGATGCCAAAGCAAAGAAAGCGTCACTACAAGCTCGGAAGGGTCATGTTACTAAATCATACAAGAAGTGTATGGAGTTAATGAGACAAGAAACGGTAAACCCTGATGAATTAAAGCTACACCTAGATGCCTTAGGAAATAGACATGAGTCATATAAATTGTGGTTTAAAGACTATGAAAAAGAGCTGCTAGAGAATTGTGCAGATGATGCTGAAAGGGAGCGGCTGCTGGATCAACATTATGAAGTGGAGGACAACATTGTGTCCTGCAAAACTAAGGCTTTGGAGAAGGTAAAGGGTGTAAACAATGTTGTTGGTCAACCTAGTATGGAAAGTCAGAGGCGTCTACCAAAACTCCCAGAATTATGTATGCCTGTGTTTAATCCGGGAGAACACTGGGAGGAGTTTTGGTCTATCTTTAAAGCAGTCGTACATGATAGGAGTGATCTTGCAAGTGTTACCAAATTATGCTATTTAAAGGGACAAGTAAGGGGAGATGCGCATGTTCTCATACAAGCATTCCCAAATGTAGATGACTCCTATAGTGAGGCAGTTGACTTGTTGGAGGTCACTTACGGTAACTTGGAGCAAAGTAGGCTGGACCTAGTAGCTAATTTGGCTAATTTGAAGACTCCAGATCACAACCGCAACAGCTTACAGCAATTTAGGATCAAACTAGAAAGCACTCTTAAGACCTTGAGTAATAAATATGATCTGGAGGGAGCAGAGTGGTTGTTGAGTGCCTTGGTTCAGAATAAATTGAACCACAAGACCATAGAGTGGTTATCTAACAGATATCACAAGGGTTACTTCAGGTTGGAAGAAATAAGAGTGGGACTGCAAGAGCTAATTGTCCAACTGCAGACCAGCCAACCCATTACCTCTAGGAATACCACGGCTACAGACCCCAGTGCACCTGCCAAGTTCCACAAAGGGAAACCTTATCCTAATATCAATAATCCTAAGCCACCTACTACACGGGGTTACGTAGGCACGTATCAAGTGACAGGTGCCAGTTATAGTGGTTCTCCACCTCCAAGCAAGAGGAGGAAGTACCACAATAAGGGTAGCCCAGTTGATAAGAGGTCAGGCAAAGAAAGGAGAGATTGTATCTTCTGCAACGGTACTCATTTCTCTAAGAACTGTAATGCCTATAATTCATGGGATGTTAAAGTGGAAAGATTGGAAGAGCTTGCTAGATGTATCAGGTGTCTAGGAAATCATAATGTAAGGGATTGCCGTGCTAACTTGCACTATTGTTATCAGTGTAACAAGGGAAGACACCACATAGCTATGTGTAAGGGCAGATCTAATCGCAATGATGGTAACAATAGTACTGATAGTGATAATAACCCGGACACAACAGTAGCCCACGTAAAGATTGCAGCTAACGTCGGTAATGATGGCCTAGCTGAGGTAGCTTTGCCTGTGTTGGATGTGGTGATTAATGATAAACGGCGTAAATCCAAAACTGTAACAGCATTACTGGATCAGGGATCACAACGTACCTTCATAAAACGTAACTGCCTTAATGGGATGAAGGTACAAATGGGAGATCCTGCTATACTCAAGCTATCTGGCTTTCTCTCGAATAAGAAGGCCCAGTCATACGACACTGTTTATGTAACTGTCCGGCTGGGCAATGAGAGAAAACGTATTAATGCCGTAATTGTGGATAGGCTCCCAGAGAAAATATCTACAATAGGGCTTGGTAACGCTACTGAAAGGCTTTCGAGTAAGGTAAATTTGGCACCTTCTGGTATAAATAATGATTCTGTGGGGCCAATAGATATTTTGGTAGGTAGTGACCATTATGCCACCTTTGTAAAGGGTATGACAAAGAAATGCGGAGTCACCCTTCTAAGGACCGCAGGAGGTCACGTGATGTATGGCAGGCTTCCTCGTACCGATAATGAATGACTGGAGGAATCCATAAATACAGTTACGGTGTGTCTTACTCATGAAGTATCACCCCAGTATAAATATACTTCAATAGAGGATGAAGTTGAACCTGTGTATAAATTATGGGAATTGGACAGCATAGGGATCAATGTAAATGAAGAAAGTCCCGATGATTCCTTTACTCAAGAACAATACCAGAAGGATGTTAAATTTGAATCTGGACAATACTGGGTGAGACTTCCATGGAAGCTGAACCATCCAGACCTACCAACTAATTACCGGATGGCGTATGGACAATTAAAGCCTCAGCTCCACGAATTGAGCAAGACACCAGAACTGTTGACTGCTTACGATGATATAATTAATGAGCAGTTAAATAATAAATTCATAGAGAAGGTACCTCCCGAGCAAACCCAGATTTATGGTCACTATTTGCCACACCACGGAGTGAAGAAGGATTCTAAGACCACTCCTCTGAGGATTGTGTTTAATTGTAGTGCCAGGAGTAATAAAAGTG
>NW_027195154.1:90000-152500 GCF_038502225.1 Cherax quadricarinatus
ACAATATGAAGTTCAACGATGAGAAATTTCAATTACTCAGATATGGTAAACATGAGGAAATTAAATCTTCATCAGAGTACAAAACAAATTCTGGCCACAAAATAGAGCGAAACACCAACGTCAAAGACCTGGGAGTGATTATGTCGGAGTATCTCAACTTCAAGGACCATAACATTGTATCAATCGCATCTGCTAGAAAAATGACAGGATGGATAATGAGAACCTTCAAAACTAGGGAGGCCAAGCCCATGATGACACTCTTCAGGTCACTTGTTCTATCTAGGCTGGAATATTGCTGCACTCTAACAGCACCTTTCAAGGCAGGTGAAATTGCCGACCTAGAAAATGTACAGAGAACTTTCATGGCGCGCATAACGGAGATAAAACACCTCAATTACTGGGAGCGCTTGAGGTTTCTAAACCTGTATTCCCTGGAACGCAGGAGGGAGAGATACATGATTATATACACCTGGAAAATCCTAGAGGGACTAGTACCGAACTTGCACACGAAAATCACTCACTACGAAAGCAAAAGACTTGGCAGACGATGCACCATCCCCCCAATGAAAAGCAGGGGTGTCACTAGCACGTTAAGAGACCATACAATAAGTGTCAGGGGCCCGAGACTGTTCAACTGCCTCCCAGCACACATAAGGGGGATTACCAACAGACCCCTGGCAGTCTTCAAGCTGGCACTGGACAAGCACCTAAAGTCAGTTCCTGATCAGCCGGGCTGTGGCTCGTACGTTGGTTTGCGTGCAGCCAGCAGCAACAGCCTGGTTGATCAGGCGCTGATCCACCAGGAGGCCTGGTCACAGACCGGGCCGCGGGGGCGTTGACCCCCGAAACTCTCTCCAGGTAAACTCCAGGTTAGCCATTGATATGAACAGGTATTCTTCCTTACCTAAGCTGATTAGTGTGACCAGGTTAGTGTTTAAATTTATAAGTAAGATGAATATCTCACATAATTTTCCCCATCCCCTGAAATACTGGCTACAGAGGGTACAAGAAGAAACCTACAGGGATGAGATTAAATTCATGATGGACGGAAAAATTGTGAAAGGCTCAATAATAGAAAAGCTGGGGCTGTATTTAGAGGATGATGTAATTAGGTGCAGAGGCAGGTTACAAAATGCTGAATTGGGGGAATATGCTAAGCACCCTATCTTGCTGCCCAAAACTCATCACCTGACAACCTTGATTGTCTTTAATGCCCATAATAACGTGATGCACGGTGGGGTACAGGATACCTTAAACTGTATTCGGGAAACCTTCTGGATTCCACAAGGACGGCAAAGTGTAAAATGGGTTATCAAGTCGTGTGTAATATGTCGCCGGGTGGATGCCAGAACCTACATGTACCCAGGTCCTCCACCATTGCCCAAGGAACGCGTGCAGTTGGTAAAACCATTTGATGTGACCGGAGTGGACTATAGTGGGCCAATCATTTTGACAGGTACTTCAGATGGTGTCCCCTTGAAGGTGTATGTATGTCTATTTACTTGTACAGCTACTAGGGCTGTTCATCTAGAAGTGGCTCAGGACTTGTCTGCAGAACAGTTCATACAGCTGTTCCGGAAATTTGCAGCTAGACGATCCTGTCCAAGATTGATGATCTCAGATAATGCCACCAATTTTGTAGTGGGTGCTCAACACTTGATGAAATTAAATAAGAGTGATGATGTACAGTCTTTGTTGACCCAGCGAGGGTGTGTCTGGAAATTTATTACTCCCAGAGCCCCTTGGCAGGGAGGACTGTACGAAAGAATGATAGGTACAGTGAAAAGATGTCTTCGTAAGGTGCTACACAGGAAGAGAATTGATTTGGAGGAGTTCCGGGCAGTATTGGTGGAGGCAGAGAATCGAGTGAACAATCGCCCTCTGTCATACATGAGCGACACACCTGACGCGGAGGTACTGACTCCCTCTCACCTAATATGTGGACAAAGGTTAGAAGCTGCACCTATCTATAGAGATAATCCCGAGGGAAGTGATGAGGATTACAATAACGTGACTGTGTTGAGTGACAAGTTCAAGATGTTAAATAAGGTAATTATTCATTGGTCTGATGTGTGGCGTAAAGAATATCTTCTTACACTACGTGAGGATAAATTACCAAAAACAACTGGTGGGAGCTCCATTGTTGGTGCTAGGGAGGATAGAAGTAAAACAGGGAAACATGCACCAACAGGGAATACAGTCACAGAAACCCAAGGCAAGCGGAAACAAAGCCTGTGCACATACTATGCACTTGGTATCTGCTGGCATGGGAAATCTGGAAAAACAGATGGGACGTGCAACTATGACCACCCTAGAAAATGCCATGCCCATATGACAACAGGAAAATGCAAACTCCCTTCCTGTAAGCTTTTTCAC
Organism: Cherax quadricarinatus; assembly: GCF_038502225.1. Lineage (NCBI taxonomy): Eukaryota > Metazoa > Arthropoda > Malacostraca > Decapoda > Parastacidae > Cherax > Cherax quadricarinatus. Next base: position 92,377 of record NW_027195154.1, read on the forward strand.
CCTGAAATGTGTACCTCTTCAGTACAGGAAAGACTGTGCTATAACTTAAATTGCCAGGCATACCATCTAAAGGGGACAAAAAGATACAAAACATCCAGGCCATGGGAAAACCTGGGTAGCCACAGCCACTCAAGAGGGAGAGGTTTTTTAGTGCCAGGAAGGAAAAAAAAACTGGCAGGAAATGGCAGAAATCGTACACCAAATCCAGTAATTCCTGGAGTGGAACCACAGTCGATGGCCTCCACTCCAAACCAACAGATACAGATACTAATGCCGGAAAAAAAATCCCCCCCCAGTACCAACAATACCACCAGTCCGATAACATTCTTCTTTGCAAATATACAGGGTCTAAAGCCAGCAACAAACAACAAAATACCTTTCATCCGTGGACTGCTTGCAGAGGCAAAGGCAATGTTCGCGGCTTTCACTGAGACCCACATAAAGGATCACTTGGACAATGAAATATGGATCCCAGGTTACAACCTATACAGATGTGACAGAGTGAACAGGCAAAAGGGGGGGGTTGGCCTGTACATTGCAGAGTCACTTGTTTGCACAGAACTGCTTAATGCCTCAAATGACGTAGTGGAAGTTTTAGCAGTAAAGGTCGAGAACCAAAACCTAGTCATTGTGGTAGTCTACAAGCCTCCGGATGCAACATCCCAGCAATTCCAGGAACAGCTGTTAAAAATTGACCACTGTCTGGAAAATCTTCCAGCTCCTGCACCCAACATCTTGCTCCTGGGGGATTTCAACTTAAGGCACCTAAAATGGAGGAATATAGCAAATAATATTGTTGCAGAAATAACACCAGGAGGCAGCTCTGATGAAAACTCACACTCACACGAGCTTTTAAATCTCTGCACAAAATTCAATTTAAACCAGCAAATAATAGAGCCTACTAGACTGGAGAATACACTAGACCTCATATTCACTAACAATGATGATCTGATAAGAAATGTCACCATATCAAAAACAATATACTCAGATCACAACATAATTGAGGTTCAGACATGTATGCGAGGAGCCCCAGACCAACAAAATGAGACTAGTCACGAGGGAGCATTCACCAAATTCAACTTCAATAACAAAAACATAAAGTGGGACCAAGTAAACCAAGTCCTAACCGATATAAGCTGGGAAGATATACTAAGCAACACAGACCCAAACTTATGCCTAGAACAGATTAACTCGGTGGCACTCGATGTATGCACAAGGCTTATTCCTCTAAGAAAAAGGAGGAGTAGATGTAAAATAGAAAGAGACAGGCACTCCCTTTACAGGCGACGGAAAAGAATAACAGAGCGGCTAAAAGAGGTCAATATATCTGAAATGCGCAGGGAGACATTGGTCAAAGAAAAAGCAAGCATCGAACTTAAGCTAAAAGAATCCTTTAGGAGTCAGGAATCGCGGGAAGAACTGAAAGCTATAAATGAAATCGAAAGAAACCCAAAGTATTTCTTCTCCTATGCCAAATCAAAATCGAGAACAACGCCCAGTATTGGGCCCCTACTTAAACAAGATGGGTCCTACACAGATGACAGCAAGGAAATGAGTGAGCTACTCAAGTCCCAATATGACTCAGTTTTAGCAAGCCGCTAACCAGACTGAGAGTCGAAGATCAAAATGAATTTTTTATGAGAGAGCCACAAAATTTGATTAACACAAGCCTATCCGATGTTATCCTGACGCCAAATGACTTCGAACAGGCGATAAATGACATGCCCATGCACTCTGCCCCAGGGCCAGACTCATGGAACTCTGTGTTCATCAAGAACTGCAAGAAGCCCCTATCACGAGCCTTTTCCATCCTATGGAGAGGGAGCATGGACACGGGGGTCGTCCTTCAGTTACTAAAAACAACAGACATAGCCCCACTCCACAAAGGGGGCAGTAAAGCAACAGCAAAGAACTACAGACCAATAGCACTAACATCCCATATCATAAAAATCTTTGAAAGGGTCCTAAGAAGCAAGATCACCACCCATCTAGAAACCCATCAGTTACACAACCCAGGGCAACATGGGTTTAGAACAGGTCGCTCCTGTCTGTCTCAACTACTGGATCACTACGACAAGGTCCTAAATGCACTAGAAGACAAAAAGAATGCAGATGTAATATATACAGACTTTGCAAAAGCCTTCGACAAGTGTGACCATGGCGTAATAGCGCACAAAATGCGCGCTAAAGGAATAACAGGAAAAGTCGGTCGATGGATCTATAATTTCCTCACTAACAGAACACAGAGAGTAGTCGTCAACAGAGTAAAGTCCGAGGCAGCTACGGTGAAAAGCTCTGTTCCACAAGGCACAGTACTAGCTCCCATCTTGTTCCTCATCCTCATATCCGACATAGACAAGGATGTCAGCCACAGCACCGTGTCTTCCTTTGCAGATGACACCCGAATCTGCATGACAGTGTCTTCCATTGCAGACACTGCAAGGCTCCAGGCGGACATCAACCAAATCTTTCAGTGGGCTGCAGAAAACAATATGAAGTTCAATGATGAGAAATTTCAATTACTCAAATATGGTAAACATGAGGAAATTAAATCTTCATCAGAGTACAAAACAAATTCTGGCCACAAAATAGAGCGAAACACCAACGTCAAAGACCTGGGAGTGATTATGTCGGAGGATCTCACCTTCAAGGACCATAACATTGTATCAATCGCATCTGCTAGAAAAATGACAGGATGGATAATGAGAACCTTCAAAACTAGGGAGGCCAAGCCCATGATGACACTCTTCAGGTCACTTGTTCTATCTAGGCTGGAATATTGCTGCACACTAACAGCACCTTTCAAGGCAGGTGAAATTGCCGACCTAGAAAATGTACAGAGAACTTTCACGGCGCGCATAACGGAGATAAAACACCTCAATTATTGGGAGCGCTTGAGGTTCCTAAACCTGTATTCCCTGGAACGCAGGAGGGAGAGATACATGATTATATACACCTGGAAAATCCTAGAGGGACTAGTACCGAACTTGCACACGAAAATCACTCATTACGAAAGCAAAAGACTTGGCAGACGATGCACCATCCCCCCAATGAAAAGCAGGGGTGTCACTAGCACGTTAAGAGACCATACAATAAGTGTCAGGGGCCCGAGACTGTTCAACTGCCTCCCAGCACACATAAGGGGGATTACCAACAGACCCCTGGCAGTCTTCAAGCTGGCACTGGACAAGCACCTAAAGTCAGTTCCGGATCAGCCGGGCTGTGGCTCGTATGTTGGTTTGCGTGCAGCCAGCAGCAACAGCCTGGTTGATCAGGCTCTGATCCACCAGGAGGCCTGGTCTCAGACCGGGCTGCGGGGGCGTTGACCCCCAGAACTCTCCAGGTAAACTCTCCAGGTAAACTCCAGACTCATGCTGGCCAGTTATGTTATGTTGTAATTGGATAGGTTATGAGTGATCCAGCTACATCAAGTGACCACCAGATAACAGCTGGTAAGTGGTGGGATTATGTACAAATGTTTTCCTTGATGGATGTATCCATGTGTATCCTACCCTCCCCCCCCTTCATTCAGCTAAACTAATATAATATATACAGTCCACAATTAATTAGTAGCACCGTACTTGTGGGTGCTATCCAATCCATACTGGTCTCGGATAGATATGGATAAGATTGTGAGGTCGAAGGGACCACCTGTAGTGACCAGAGGTGGTTAAGTTTTCTCACATGTCTACACGGGGTGACTACGGTAAACAATATGGTTGTCTCCCAATGAGATTACTTGTATGTATATAATGTTGAGGTACATACAGATAAACACCCTAGAAAATTTTCCATAATTACTGTCTCCCAGGACAGCACCTCCAGCTTCACCATTACTGTCTCCCAGGACAGCACTATCAGCCCCGCATTTACTGGCTACCAGGACATCACCTCCAGCCTTACAGTTTCTGACTACATAGCCAGTATCAAGGGCAGTACCATTCAGCGCAGACTTTTTATGTTCCCATCTGTTGTAGAAAGCTTCCAGGTTTTCTATGGAAGCAGCTTTGATGTTATCCTCTTTTAATACCCTTTTGATTTTAGTCCACAGATTTATCTCATTTGGGCATACCCAAAAACACTTCCCTGTTTAAATACTGCTTGTAGCTAGTTCTTGGATATCTGCACAAGGGGCGTGACACCAATTTCCACAAAAATGACAATTTATCCATGTGGAAGCCCGTTTGTTTGATTTACTGCAGACTACACAGAGCTTCACAATGATTTGAATGGTTGATTTACTGTAATTCTACTAGCAACCTCTTGAATACTATATTAATAACCTCCTTAAATGAAGCTCTAGCTATTTGTATTTCCATTTCTAACTGTACTTGTATATTGGACAGCTTACCGTGTACGTTCCTGATTTATATTTATTGTTTGTGTTTGATAAGGGCGCCTACAACCCCATCCATTTACAGTCTGCTTTATTGTCTAACGAATCCGTTTGAAACCAGTCAAAGGTTCGGACCAGTCAAGGGTTCAGACCAGTCAAGGGTTCGGAACCAGTCTGATCTGATCCGTGGGTCACTTATTTAAAACATACTGGTCGGTGATTTGGGCTAACACATGAAGGATCTACTTGAAATTATCTACCCGAGTAATATGTGATTTGATTGATACAAAAGTATAACATGCGTGTTGAAGAACCGGTGATTTCTGGCAGCTCCTACAGTGACGAACGGTCGAGCCTCAACCCTTGTTTATCAATCGCTGTATCTAGCTTTTCTAGTTTTTTCCGTCTCCACCACAATAAATGCTATATTATCACTATAGTTGACTGGTGGAAATTTTGGAGGAAGGACGCTTTTTCTGTAGTAATAATTGCTTCTCGTTGTGTATATTGCGACCGCTGGTAACTACAGGTTATATGAAAATCACAGTATAAGTCTGGTATTTCAAGAAAAAAGAAACTAATGAAAGTCACTCCACTCCACTAAGTACCATTGTAATACTGGTTAGTTGCTACTACAACACTGTATTCTGCTATTCACTGGTATCACTAGCTTATATGCGAGTACACTAGCAGGCCAGGAAGATTATTAAAACAGCTGACCACTGTGGTAAGGCAATATAAACACAAATGCAGTATAATGTGATCCTTTATTGACTACGTTTCGCCCACACAGTGGGCTTTTTCAAGTCACAAACAGAACTACCTGGGGTGGAAGGAACGCGAGTATTTATAGTCCGGCTGAGGTCAGGTGAAGAATGCTGCATCTGATGATGTACCGAGTTGGGTTGTAGAGTCTAAAAACTTGGGTAGCTTAGACTCTACAACCCAACTCGGTACATCATCAGATGCAGCATTCTTCACCTGACCTCAGCCGGACTATAAATACTCGCGTTCCTTCCACCCCAGGTAGTTCTGTTTGTGACTTGAAAAAGCCCACTGTGTGGGCGAAACGTAGTCAATAAAGGATCACATTATACTGCATTTGTGTTTATATTGCCATTGTGTCGGTATTTTATACCATTTATTTCCACTGTGGTAAGATTCTGGCGACTTCTGGCACCTGCCTCTATAGGCTTATCACTTCATTTACAAATTCACCTGTTTTCAAATGACACTTTAGCCTTTATCATCTATATACTAGGGAGCCACTGTAGTATACACTATACACTATGTATACACAATGTTATCAGGGAGACTTTCTTTCCTCTGACAAAGAAAAGTTCTATTATTATTATTTTGCACACGGAACACAGGCCTAAGATTCCTCTCTGGCAGTAAAACTCTGCTAGGTAGTGCACACTAATTCTCCTTTTTTGACTCAGTATATAATGTTTTCCGCCCAAGATTGGTTCCAGGCGCTAGAGGGATGTATCGTATAGGATTAATGGCACAAATTAAAGTTCTAGCACGTAAGAGCGACCGTGGAACACGACAAAACCCGGAGCACAACGAGGCACGCTGACACATCCTGGTATATATATATATATATATATATATATATATATATATATATATATATATATATATATATATATATATATATATATATATATATATATATATATATATATGCAAAACAACCACTGTGAAAGAGTAGTGAAATTCCAAGCGCTTTAGTGACTACTCACATTGTAAAGGAACTATGAAAGTAATACATCAAAGGAAGGCAATTAAAGAGCTTAGACCACACCTCACAATCAACTCCCACAACAAAGAAACACCTGATGCGGGACAATACAGGACTCATAAGAAAAGAGGAACACTGCTGGTCCAACTAGACAGGTCCTCACGACATCCCACTAACAAATTATTCTACCCAAGAAATAAGGTTTATTATTTGTCTAATGAATTATTAAACTCTAACCAAATTTCATTAATTATAAATGAATCTAATTTATACAAACCTAAGGAAATATTCATATTATTTTCAAAACTGCTTTTTATGAAACAAGATTCAATTATATTTCTGTCAACCATGGACTTGATACAACTTTCTCAACTTTTTGAAAATCAATTGGATGGTTAAAATCTCTCACATGAATAAATACAGCATTGGAATCTTGTCCAGTTCTAATGTTATATTTATGTTGTTTTAATCTAAGTTCGAGACTTTTACCAGTTTGACCGTAATAAACTTCATCGCAAATTTTACAAGGAATCTTATAGATATATCCATCAGCATTTTGGGGGGAATTCTTTAACAAAAGTTTTTTTACTGTATCAAGATTTTTAAATACAACTGAAATATTAGAAGTCTTAAGAAGAGAAGGCATATCAACCAAGTTTTCATGAAGGGAGAACCAACATATTTTTAGTTGAATAAAGCTGGTTGTCCCTTTTTGGGTTGTAAAAAGTATTTCTAGCAATTTTAAATGATTTATCAATTACATTTCTTAGATATTTCAGATCATTGGCTATTTCATAAATTTTGGATATTTCTTCATCTATGAACTCAGGACTACAAATACGTAAAGCTCTCAAAAACATTGATGAGAAAACAGACAGTTTAACTTTATCTTGATGGGAAGAATAATAGTGTACATAGGAACAGTTATTTGTAGGTTTTCTGTAAATTTTAAATTTGAATTCATTATTACTCTTAATAATTAAAACATCTAGAAAAGGCAATGAGTTATTTTCCTCAAACTCAACAGTAAAGTTTATAGAATGGGCTAAGCTATTTAATTTTCCAAGGAAATGGTGTATATCTACATTCTTGAGCATAAGACATAAAATATCATCGACTTATCTGAACCATTTTGCTCTATTAGGGAGGTTTGTGTTAAGCAATCTTGTTTCAAAAAATTCCATGTATAGATTACTAAGAACAGGTGAAAGAGGATTTCCCATTGCCATACCAAATTTCTGAGTGTAAAACTTATCATTAAATACAAATTTTGCATCAACAATGCAAAGTTTAATAAGTTTAATGATGGTAGGAACTGGTAATAGTAAATCATAGTTAACGGGTTCTTCAGATAAGAAACTTAATAAATCATCAACAGGAACTTTCGTAAACAAGGAAGTAACATCAGAACTAACCAGGCGCGGGGGGGCCCGACGGCAGAATTTTCGGTTGTTTAAAGAGCATTAGCATTACCGTTTCTCCACTAACGGGATTCTTATTTGTTAATTACTGGCGGACTGACCTAAATGAATGGGCATAACCATCTGCTCTAGATGCCAGTGTTTCTCTTCGGATCCAAATGAGAGGGCCGATTTTTCTGAGAAAAAAAAACACTGACCTTACAATGTGAGGAATTTTGTATCTTATTAAAACTTTATTGAAAGTAAGAATTTAATAGCTAGAGACTTTTACATTAGACATTAACTTAAATGTAGAATATATATATATATATATATATATATATATATATATATATATATATATATATATATATATATATATATATATATATATATATATATATATATATATATACCTGCTTAAGACACTAGAGCTGTGGGCCCCCCCCCCCCACTTGAAAAGGAGTATCTGCATAATTTTGTGTCTAGAAAATTATAAATATATATATATATATATATATATATATATATATATATATATATATATATATATATATATATATATATATATATATATATATATATATATATATATATATATCGGCTTTAAAATCTCAAATAATTCGGGAGGGCATGCCCCCGCCAAGTAAAGGATTGGCCCCTCCTTCCCCTCGCCCCAAAATGAAAACCCAGCTACGACACTGGGCCAAAGCCCAAAGAGGGCCAAAGAGGGGGGGCCCGGGCCCCCTGGGCCCCCCCTTATATCCGCGCCTGGAACTAACCATGTTAAAATCATTTAAGTCAGTCAAGGAGCTTAATTTATCAACTAAATCTAAGTTGTTTTTAACATTGAAGTTTTTTTTTTTTTATATTTTATTTAAAAACTTTACAGCTTGATATTAAATTAAGATATAAAATGGATACAGTAGGATCCTCAATCCTACACAACATACACTAACCAATTATTAACAACACATTGTAATTGACATAAAAGAGGTTACCCATATACACTCACAAAATTTTCTATGTAACATACTATGATAAACAATATAAACTATAACTATATAAACTATATAAAATATAAACTATATACAACTTTCAGATTTGTATAGTAAACATAGTATGACGGACATATGACAAAGGTTCACAACCTTCACAGGAGATAAACAGAGTAATAACCTACATCACAATCTCAGTTAAAAACAATCACATGCTCTTCCCAAAATTAACCCCTATACAATAAGAAGTACCTAAGCACATACATACGTGCCTCACTACAATCTCTTTTTAAGCATTGAAAAAAATCAAAATCAAATCCTAAATCAAAAATCAAATCCTAAGCCTCACACTTATACTAAATAAATATTAACAAATATTACTAAATATTAATACAGCCTCTTCCACCGGCTGAGCACATTATATAAAGTAAGAGACTAAACCATACTGTCCCATTACAAACTTTTAACGAGGCATTACAAATTTATGGAAGTCATTATCGTTCCATCTAGCAGCAACTGGATGAGCACATTATATAATGCTAAAATAAAGACAGTACACTCGCTAAAAACCCACAACACTTAACACAAACATAATTTAATAACCTCTCATTGCGATACAATTATCGCACATGATTTATGCCCAATAAAAGCTATAAACGCACACTCTACATAAGCCCTAAAGCTCTTCACGGTCTTAAAACTATAATCTTGACACCATTCACACTTAATACATGAAGAAGGTCATGACGACCCTGACACATCAAACACAGAATTCTCCATTCAGGTACTACGTAATTACTTGATATCACCTTTGGTTTCTGTGCCCACTTGCATGCTACATACATGTATGCCACTCATCTACACCTTCATATACCCACATACACCTACACTCACACCCCTCCCCAGGAGGCGACCCCACTGTGTCCCCCTGAAAACCCCCTTCCCGTATGTAATCCCCAACACCCCCCCCTTACTCACTCAGCCCAAGTCGTAGATTGATGAGAAAACCTAACGTTAACATTCTATACCCTTCCGAAAAATCCTTCTCCCACCTCCTCCCATACAGTTCTCTATTACGACACATCGTACGATAAACCGTTACCCCTAGTACCCGCCTCCGCACCTCACAATTCCCCCTCCCCCTCATCACCCACGATATATATATATAATCCACTATTATATAATCCAAAGCTCGTATAACACTCTCATCGAACCCTCCCACATCTAGGCTTAGTGCACGCAGAACCGACACCCCTCTGCCCCCCACCCCCTGTACTACCCTACTTAACCAATACCTAACACCCTCCAGTTCCCCACAAAAGTATACTGCATGGAACGCCGTCTCATCCTCCCCACAGATTCCACACCTTCCGCCCACAATTACCCCTCTGGTTCTTAAAACCTCCCCCGACGGTAGTATGCCATGCAAAAAACGATACATTACCTCCCTTACCCTAGGCTTTAACTTCAACCTGCTAAACCTATACCAAATACTCGTCCATGCGTACATGGGGAACAATCCCTCAACTGGTGCAACAATCCTGTCTGCAAGCAGCTTACACAAAACCCCTACTCGAATTTTCCTGGGTTCTCTAACCAACATCAAAGCCCTCAAAATAGTTTCACATTCCCTCAACTCCACACCACCATACAACTTACCCAACCTATCATGTACTTTTCCCAGCTGCCCTCCACTCACACCTTCGCGCAAAACCTCCCATTTAAGAAACACACATTTAATTCTCCTCCTCAGATCCATCAACCCCAACCCACCCTGGCGCACAGGTAACATTACAACCTCTCTCCTCAGCCAATCGCACCTTGAACCCCACAAAAAGTTAAACACTCGTCTCAGAATTCCCACAATCGCCGTCCCTGTTAATGGGAACACGGCTGCTACGTGCCAAACCTTACTATACAATAATACATTTATAACAATCACTCGTTGCACGAGAGTCAGATGATGAGGTCGCAATGCACCCAGACGCCCTTGAATCCTTTCCATTAATCTATTCGAGTTTTCCTCCCGAGCAGCTTCCAAATCACCCTTATAGGTGATACCACAAATTTTTAAAGACACCGTTTGTTTTCTCACAACGTTACATCTCCCCCCCCCCTCCACCCAATCACCCAACCCCATGATCATTGACTTCTCTCTATTTACCTGCATCCCTGTTGCATTTCCGAACTGTTGCACAACAGCATCCAAAACACCCAACGTCATCCCCTCCCGAACCAGGACTGTTGTATCGTCTACGTATCCTATTATTCCCGCCCACACTTTCCCTACCCCACCCCCCCTACCTCCACTCGTGTCACATACACAACGTTCAACCATTCTATAGAAGGGGTCCTGAATGCACGCAAACAACATTTGTGACATGGGACACCCCTGCCTAAGTCCCCTACCCATTACAATCCCCTCCCCCAAGCATCCATTAATCTGTACCCTCATCTTGGCACCATTGTACAACGTGGTTACCCAATTAACTATTTCATCCCCATAACCCTGCCTCCTAAGTATAGCTCCCAATGCTCCTCGTTCCACCCTGTCATAGGCCCCCTGCCAGTCTAAAGCCAACAACGCCGCCCGCCCGCCCCCCCCGGTTGGCTCCACAAAACTTCGCAGTATTCCATGACCCTCAATCATCGACCTTCCAGGCAAACCATACTGCGTTTTCGAAACCACTCTCCCTACCACACATTTGAACCTATTACACAAGACTTTAGCGAACAACTTATAATCAGCACATAACAGGGATATGGCACGGTACTCCTTGAGGGTATGCTGCCCCTTACCCTTCTGGACCAACACTACAACTGCTGTTGCTTGCTTGTCCCCCATCACACCCTTCTCCTTCATCTGATTAAATAACCTACCCATGAAACCCCTTATCACCTCCCAATGTTGGAGATAAAATTCAGCCGGGAGACCGTCTATTCCCGGTGCTTTGCCTTTCCTCATTCCCCTTAAAGCCAACTCTATTTCCTCCTCTGTTATTACCCCCCCTAAAGCCTTTCTATCACTATTCCCTAATTTACACGTCACATACTCACACACCTTCTCTAAATCCACATTTCCCACCTTCCCACTTGTCCAATACCCTTCATACCATTTATCCGCATACATACACATTCCTTTTGTAGTTAGTATCTCCTGACCCATTCTATAACCCCCCGCCATCTCGTGTACCTCTAACCTCGGAATAGCTGTAACCTGCTGTCTTTGTTTTTGACGTCGCAACACACACGCCGATGGTTTGTCACCCCAAAGCACCTCCTCTACCCATGCCTGCACCCTTACCGCTTGAAACCTCTCATTTTGTAACTCCCTCAGTCTCCCCTTGACCTCGACAATTTCATCCATAGGATAGTTGCCCCCCACAGCCCCCTTCTCATAACAGCCCCTTAACCTGTCCTCCAGATAATTTGAAAGCCCATATTTAAAATCATTTATACGTTTGCCCACCCCCACATAATATTTCCTAATCCTTTCCTTGGCAACACAATCCCACCATTGTACGACATCTTCCACTGCCTGTGCCTCCTCACTAAGCTCCTTCCATAGGACAGAAAATCCCTCTAACCCCTCCTCATCACTCAATGCACTTATATTTAATTTCCAGTAACTCCTGTATATTTCTGCAAGCGCCTCCCACCCAACCTCCACCAACACTGCTCTATGATCTGACCATGCAACTTCAACAGTTTTGAAAGCTCTCACTACAACCCCGTGAGAAAGATACACTCTATCTAACCTCGCTGCATACCCTCTCCTAACAAATGTATGCTCTGTCTCCCACGCCCCCCCCCTCGAATGCGTCTCTTAACCTAATATCCCTCAATAAATCTCGTAGGGCCACCGACACATAACCTGCCCCTTTTGGTTCCACATCAGCCCTCCTAATGACGCAGTTCCAATCACCTCCTACTATTGCCACCTCCGGTAATGCACGGAAAAAAAACACAAGGTCCTCACACACAAACTCCTGCTTCACCTGTACATTATTCTCTGCAGGCGCATATACACTAATAAAAGCCACACGTTTTCCCATCCACAAACCATCTACGCGCAACACCCTTCCCCCTCCCCCCCCCTCACTTCTCTGCAAAACAAACGGGCTCGCCTCCCTAATTAAGATACCCACCCCCCCTTTCAAACGGGCAGATGGCAGGGTTACCACCTGAAACCCCTCCATCTCCAACACCCTACCCTCCTTAAAATTGTGCTCCTGTAGGAACACAACATCCACTCTAAATTTATTCAGAAACTCTCGAAACCATTCTCTCTTTACACTATTACACAAACCATTAACGTTTACTGTCATACACCGGAGGCCTATTAGGTTTCCAACCCTGCCTCCTCTCTTCACTCTTCCGATGGCCACCAGAACGTGTGGGACCACTTGTCACCTGCACACTTCCCTCTCTCCCCCCCCCCCCTTCTTTCGGTGCCTCCTGTCATGGCCACCACTACCTTCACCTTCTGCCCATATTTGCTTCCCAGTCCTCTGCGCTGGCGTTAGGACATCATCTGAATCCGATGCAGCGGCTCTCTTTCTTGTGACAGGCGCATCCTCCATGGCTTGGTCTGGGGATGCCTCACAATGTACCTCTACCTCCACTGTACACAGTGACAAAGATCTCGGTGACACCTCAGTCACGCTGTCACTCCCTTCGTCCGAAAAGTTCTGTTGGTGATGCCCCACAGCCTTCACCTCATCTTCTACTACCCTGCCAGGAGCAGCCACCTCCTCAGGCGGTGACAAGGACTTCAGAACCTCGGCTAATTCCTCCTCAAGTTCCAACACTTCCTCCTGTACTTTTTGCTCAACTCGATCCACTGGAAGTGTGTCTGGACAAGGTAACTGGTCAAGGGCCTCACCCTCTCCCCCAGCCTTATACGCCTCATCCACTATCTCGCTCCATAGACGACCACGCCCTCCTTCACGTCGTTGATCAACACCTGCTTCCCCTGGTGTAGAAGCGGATGTCTCCGCCTCTGGGCCAGGAGCTCGTTGCCGCTTCCCACACTCCGCCGCTATGTGATCATATTCCCCACATAGTCGGCAGGTACGCCTTTGCCCCGCGTATGACACCATGACCTGTGTCCTGAATTCCTTTAGGTACACGTAAGACGGTATGGGGTGTCGCAATGACATTTTTAGGTTAAAAGTGCCCTCCGGCATACCTGTGTAGGCACCCGACACCCACTTACCATGCTGGGCCAAATGAACAGTTCCGTATTCCTCAAATACTTTTCTGATATCTGTCTCATCCGCCTCAAAGGGGACATTACGCAATTTAATCCATGTATAATGTCTGGATACATCGATCATCCTCACACGCACAGCTGGTGTAGCATCAAGACTTACGTCCTGAAAACGGTTGACCAACGACTCGTAAACCGTTGCTGAGAGCAGTTTCACAAAAAATCTACGTGCTCCGTTCAATGCTACGCCGTACAACTCTCCATCTTGAATGCCATACATGTCTCTGATGATTTTAGGTAGTAATACCTGGGCTGAGGCTGGCGTTATTGCCCCACTGAGAAGTTCAACACCGACAGTGTTAATCCTGCGTCTGTAACTGCACGCCATGTTGACTAATAGTAGTTCTCCTGGTCTGACGACAGAGGCGCGACAAGCACCACCTCACACTACTGCTGTCAGGGTACTGAAGAGCGTTTGCGCAGGAGGTCTGCACGGCCCAATAGCGATGCAGACAATGTAACATTGAAGTTAGAAATTTTACGAACAACAGGGCTCAAAATGTCAAAAAGGCCATTTGGATAATTTATACGAAACTGATCCTATGGAGCTAATAATTTATGAAATAGCCAATGATCTGAAATATCCTAGAAATGTAATTGATAAATCTTTTAAAATTGCTAGAAATACTTTTTACAACCCAAAAAGGGACAACCAGCCTTATTCAACTAAAAATATGTTGGTTCTCCCTTACCATGAAAACTTGGTTGATATGCTTTCTCTTCCTAATACTTTTAATAGTAAAGTTGTATTTAAAAATCTTTGTGAGGGAAAAGTTCAATTGATAGGAGTAGCGAGGGAGTATACAGTAACAATAGTTTCATTGCCGGCTACTTGTTAAGGTAAGGTAAGTCAAGCTCCCGCTATTCCCGCCTTTTTCCCCCACCCCGAAAGTGATAGTTTGACTGCCGGCTGCTTGTTAAGGTAGGGTCAGTCTAGCTCCCACTATACCTTCCCCTCCTCCTTCCCCCCATCCCCCTGAAAGGTGACGTGTGGGGCTCTGGTCCAAACAGTAATCACTAGACTCACAGCTCCCAGCACTACTGTAAGTACATGCCTGCCTTGTATTCCAGTGGATTTATGGGTTGAAACCTTCACTTTTGACCAATAATAAACTTAATCTTTTCACCCTTGCTCTATGTTGACTGTTGTAATAATCACCACATCTGTGCTCTCTGTGAATCTGAACCAGGATGCCCTCTCTTGAACAACTTTACCAGCAGCTGAGAGAGGAGCTCAGAGTTGCTAAGATGGAGATACTGTGATTAACGGAGGAGAACAAGAGGATTCGTAGTAATCCTTCTGTTGTGAGTCCCCAGGTTAAGAGGGGAGCTTGGTCAGTGGCCGGGCAATATGGAACCAAGCTAAAGATCAAGAAAACGGTTGGAGAGGCAGAAACAACGAGAAACCAGAAGACTACAGTGGAAACTTCCAACCCATTCTCGGTGCTACCTGACGAATGTGAGTGTTCTACTGGGAATGCCACAACGAGCACCAAAGAAGCATTGGCAGACGTGAGTAAGACATCCCTAGAAACCCCAACGAAGACCATCGAGAACGTCTTGACGAATTCTACAAGTGGTGTAATGCTACCAGGCGAATGTGAGTCGACTACTCGGAGCATCACGACGGACGACACCAAGGAAGGTAAAAACATTGTTGTTGTTGGGGATAGCCAGATTAGGTACATGGATAGGGCATTCTGCTTGAAGGATAGGAGTAGGCAAAATAAGGTGGATATTGGAAAGCCAGTGGCACTAATTGACAAGGACAGTGTAGTGATACTGGTCCTGTGGGGAGCAGCAGCAGGATAATACTGCACCACCTCTTGGGGCCCTTAACAACAACAACAGTTTGGTGTGTGTGATGGGCGCCAACACATGGTGTGTGATTCTCTCCTCCTCTATTTATATATATACATTAGTCATGCAGATTACATGGTGAGTTTAAATATGTGGCCTGTAGTTATAACTTTTCTCTTGACATATGCGAGACATCACCATCCCTGTAGAAGCCATTACTAGATGTACTAGTCATTATATTTTGTTGTTGCAGAAGTACTATGAAGATTCTATGTTCAATAAAGCCTAGAGATAAGGCCTGTGTTTCTATCACAACAATTTATTGAACATAGAATCCTGGGCTACCTGGTGGTGATCCTGCGCTAGACTACATCACAACATGGAGCGTTTACTGAAACCTGAGAGGCTAGACTGTGACCCCAGCTTATCAACGGCTGCTCAGGAATGGAAGCACTGGTTTAAGACTTTCGAAAACTTCTTGGGAGCCCTTCCTAAAGAAGATCTAGATAAACTAAGTCTGCTCATCAATTTTGTGTCACCTAAGATATATGAGGCTATTTCTGAGTGTAATACCTACGAAGATGCTATCAAAACCCTCAAGTCTCAGTATATTAAACCTACAAATGAAATCTTTGCACGCTATCGCCTTGCAACTCGCCGCCAGCAGATTGATGAGTCCTTAGAGGAATACTTTCAAGCACTGAAAATTTTAGGTAAGGACTGTCACTTCCAAGCAGTGACAGCTGCTCAGTATTGTGAAGAGTCCATCAGGGATGCTTTTATCAGTGGCCTGCAATCACCAATAATAAGGCAGCGTTTATTGGAGAATAAAACTCTCGACTTAGCCGCTGCCTTTGACCAGGCAAGAGCTCTAGATTCAGCCCAGAAGAATTCTGAAGTATACAGTACCACTCAGCCTTCTCGAGTGGTAAGTGCTGCAATTCCTGACCAAGACTCTTGCAATGAAGTTACTGTGGAACCTGCCTCAGTGACAGCAGCAGCAGGTACGGTGTGTTTCTTTTGTGGTTTTTCAAGACATCCACGTCCAAAGTGTCCTGCTCGTGAAGCAATGTGCCATAAATGCCACAAGAAAGGTCACTTTGCAAAAGTATGTCGTGCTAATGCATCAACAAGAGCTAGTGCCTCCACACATTCCAGTGATCGTGCGACTCTAGCAACAGTGACTTCTGCGGCTACTCCAAATTCACTGTCAAAGGCAGTTGTGAAAGTATTCATCAAAGGAACAGAAGTAGATGGTCTTATTGATAGTGGTAGCTCAGAGAGTTTCATCAACCTTGACTTAGTTAAACGCCACTCCTTGACTGTACATCACTCATCAGGTACTGTTTCCATGGCATCAACATCTCTCTCTATTCAGACTTTAGGGTTTTGTAAGGTAAATCTCAGAGTTAATGGAAAGGATTATCAAGATGTACATTTATCTATTCTGCCACAACTGTGCTCTGATGTTATCCTTGGTCAGGACTTTCAGAAGCTGCATGGTAGTGTCACCTTAACATATGGAGGTGAACTGCCTCCTCTTGTTGTCTGTGGACTTAGCACTTTAAGGGTAGACCCACCAAAGCTGTTTGCAAATCTTACCGCGGATTGCCATCCTATATCAGCTAAGTCACGCCGCTATTCTTATGAGGATCGGATGTTCATTGAGAAAGAAACTCAGAGGCTGCTGAAGGAGGGTATTATAGAACCGAGTGATTCCCCTTGGCGTGCACAGGTTGTTGTTGTTAAAGATGGTTATAGGAAAAGGAGACTGGCTATCGATTACTCTGAGACAATCAACAAATTTACACTTCTTGATGGGTACCCTCTACCTCGAATTGATGATACAGTGAACAAAATTGCTCAGTACTATGTGTTTAGCACAATTGATCTACAGAGTGCCTATCATCAAGTCCCTATAAGGAATGAAGATAAACCATACACAGCGTTTCAGGCTAGTGATGGCCTGTATCAGTTTACCAGAGTCCCTTTTGGAGTCACCAATGGGGTAGCCTGCTTCCAACGAATTATGGATTCACTCATTCAGGAAGAGCAACTCATGGGAACTTACGCGTATTTAGATAATGTTACCATTTGTGGCAAGACCCAGGAGGAACATGATGCAAACCTTGATAAGTTTTTGGAAGCCGCCAAGAAGAAAAATATCAGTTACAATGAGGAAAAGTGCACTTTTTCAACTAAAAGGCTTAGCATCCTTGGTTATGTAGTGGAAGGAGGTTCAATATTCCCAGACCCTGAACGACTACGACCTCTACGGGAACTTCCAATGCCTCAAGACAAAAAGTCACTCCGAAGAACTCTTGGTCTCTTTGCTTATTACTCACAATGGATCTACAACTATTCAAGTAAAGTCCGCCCATTGAGTGCTACCACATTTCCTGTGACAAAGGAAGCAGAAGCCGCTTTCCATACTCTCAAACAGGACATTGAAAACTCAGTAGTTAAAGCCATTGATGAGTCCCTACCATTCGAAGTGGAAACGGATGCATCTGACATTGCCATTGCTGCAGTCTTATCTCAGGCAGGACGACCAGTAGCCTTCTTTTCGAGAACTTTTCAAGGATCAGAGAAATGTTACACTGCTGTAGAAAAGGAAGCCCAGGCCATCATAGAAGCAGTTCGCCACTGGAGGCATTATTTAACTGGTAGACGTTTCACCATAAGGACTGACCAACGGTCCGTGATGTATATGTTCGACAAGAAGCACAAAAGTAGGATAAAGAATGACAAGATATTACGCTGGAGGATGGAACTATCGTGTTATGACTTTGATATTCTGTACCGACCGGGTCAAGAGAACATCTCACCTGATGCATTCTCTAGGTCCCACTGTGGAGCAGCATGTCATGATTTGCAATCACTCTCAGCGCTCCACAAGGCTTTGTGTCACCCAGGAGTTACACGCCTGTACCATTTTGTCAAATCAAAGAACATGCCCTACTCAGTGGAAGATGTGCGACAAGTGATCAGAGCATGCAGAGTATGTGCAGAGTGCAAGCCAAACTTTCATCAGCCAGAGAAGACTCATCTCATAAAATCCACCCAGCCTTTCGAAAGATTGAATATAGATTTCAAAGGACCTCTACCAAGCACAAATCAGAATAGGTATTTCCTTAACATAGTAGATGAATATTCAAGGTTTCCCTTTGTATTCCCCTGTGCAAATATGGCTGCTTCAACTGTTATTAGTTGTCTTTCACAGTTGTTCTCTATTTTTGGTATGCCAGCTTATATCCATTCAGACAGGGGATCCTCGTTCATGAGTAACGAACTCCAGGAGTTTTTGGCTAGCAAAGGTATTGCCTGCAGCAGAACAACAAGCTACAACCCTCAAGGCAATGGTCAAGTGGAGCGGTTCAATGGTACTATATGGAAGGCAGTTACAATGACATTGAAGTCGCGCAATCTACCTGTTCAACACTGGCAAACTGTCCTACCTGATGCTCTTCACTCTATTAGATCATTGCTGTGCACAGCTACTAATGCAACCCCTCATGAAAGACTCCTCAACTATTCACGTCGTTCCTCTACGGGAGCCTCCGTGCCCACTTGGTTATGTCATCCTGGACCCGTTCTCCTGAAGAGTCACCGTAGAATGAACAAGACGGATCCTTTAGTGGAAGAGGTAGAGCTCCTGCAAGCTAATCCACATTACGCCCACATTCGCTACCAAAATGGTGAAGAGACTACAGTATCTACAAGACATTTAGCCCCAGTTGAAATCCCCATTAGTGTGGAATCTCAAGATACACCAATAGATGTGAAAGATGCTTCGTTTTCTCCTGGAAAGCCCCTTGAGACTACCCCTATGGAAATAGAGGATTCTGCTCCAGCAGTTAATCAAACCCCGCTGGAAAATATCGAACCTGGTGGAGAGGCTCAAGGGCTACGAAGGTCGGGACGTGTACGTCGCCCACCTAACAGTTTGGGAGATTACTGTCTCTGATATTTTAGAAGGGGGAGATTGTAGTGATACTGGTCCTGTGGGGAGCAGCAGCAGGATAATACTGCACCACCTCTTGGGGCCCTTAACAACAACAACAGTTTGGTGTGTGTGATGGGCGCCAACACATGGTGTGTGATTCTCTCCTCCTCTATTTATATATATACATTAGTCATGCAGATTACATGGTGAGTTTAAATATGTGGCCTGTAGTTATAACTTTTCTCTTGACATATGCGAGACATCACCATCCCTGTAGAAGCCATTACTAGATGTACTAGTCATTATATTTTGTTGTTGCAGAAGTACTATGAAGATTCTATGTTCAATAAAGCCTAGAGATAAGGCCTGTGTTTCTATCACAACAGACAGTAATAGGTTTAGTGGAATAACAGAAAGGAGCAGGAAGGGTAAAGAGAGAGGAGGGTCTTTAAATATTAATTACACAAATAGTCGCAGTGCTAGGAATAAGATGGACGAGTTGAGACTAGTTGCTAGTGCAGGTAATATAGATATATTTGCCATTACTGAGACGTGGTTTAATTCAAAAAGTAGGGACATGCCTGCAGAATGTCACATTCATGGTTTTAAATTGTTCCAAGTAGATAGAAATATCGGGAAGGGGGGTGGTGTGGCATTGTATGTCCGAGATCGCTTGAACTGTTGCATAAAAACGGGTATTAAGTCTGAAGTAACACATACAGAGTCTGTTTGGATAGAATATTCAGAGGGGCATGAAAAATTCATTTTAGGTGTGATATACCGTCCCCCAAACTTAGATAGGGACCAGGGGAGACTACTATGGGAGGAAATTGTTAGGGCCACAAGGCACGATAATGTAGTAATTCTAGGAGACTTTAACTTTAGTCATATTGATTGGAATTTCTTGACTGGGAATTTAGAATCATACGACTTCTTAGAAGTAGTTCAGGATTGTTTTTTGAAGCAGTTTGTGACTGAACCTACAAGGGGTAATAACCTGCTTGACTTAGTTCTGGCAAACAATGAATCCCTTGTTAATAATTTACAAGTTTCAGAGGAACTGGGTGCTAGCGACCACAAATCAAATACATTTAGCATTGAATGGAAGTATGATAGTAGGGATAACTCAGTAACAGTCCCAGATTTTCGCTTAGCAGATTACGATGGGCTTAGAGAACACTTATCATCTGTTGACTGGGGTAACGAAGAGAGCTATCAATATGACAGTTTTCTGAACACTATACATGCTGCTCAAAGAACGTTTATCCCTTATAAAGAAATTAGATCAAATAGAAATGACCCAAAATGGATGAATAATAGGCTGAAATATCTACTAGGGCATAAGAAAGGAATTTATAGGCATATCAAAAGAGGCGAGGACCATCTAATGAATCAGTATATTGACATTAAGAGGAACATTAAAAAGGAGATAAGAAAAGCTAAAAGGGACTATGAAATTAAAGTTGCTAGGGATTCTAAAACTAATCCAAAAAGTTTTTTCCAGGTATATAGAACAAAAGTCAGAGATAAGATAGGTCCCTTAAAAATAACTATGGGCATCTTACTGACAAAGAGAATGAAATGTGCTCGATTTTAAATAATTATTTTCTCTCGGTTTTTACACAGGAAGCCACTAATAATATTCCGGTAATTAATTTTTATAGTGGGACAGAAGAAGATAAATTATGTAACATCACAGTCACTAGTGAAATGGTAGTGAAGCAGAGAGACCGACTGAAGCAAAATAAGTCACCGGGTCCTGATGAGGTTTTTTCAAGAGTTCTTAAGGAATGCAAAATGGAAGTCTATGAACCATTAACTAATATCTTTAATTTATCTCTTCAAACAGGTGTAGTGTCTGATATGTGGAAGATGGCTAATGTAATTCCTATTTTTAAAACAGGGGACAAGTTGTTACCGTCAAATTACCGCCCAATAAGCCTGACCTCAATTGTTAGGCAAATTACTAGAGTCTGGAGTTTACATGGAGAGAGTTCCGGGGGTCAACGCCCCCGCGGCCCGGTCTGTGACCAGGCCTCCTGGTGGATCAGAGCCTGATCAACCAGGCTGTTGCTGCTGGCTGCACGCAAACCAACGTACGAGCCACAGCCCGGCTGATCAGGAACTGACTTTAGGTGCTTGTCCAGTGCCAGCTTGAAGACTGCCAGGGGTCTGTTGGTAATCCCCCTTATGTGTGCTGGGAGGCAGTTGAACAGTCTCGGGCCCCCTGACACTTATTGTATGGTCTCTTAACGTGCTAGTGACACCCCTGCTTTTCATTGGGGGGATGGTGCATCGTCTGCCAAGTCTTTTGCTTTCGTAGTGACTGATTTTCGTGTGCAAGTTTGGTACTAGTCCCTCTAGGATTTTCCAGGTGTATATAATCATGTATCTTTCCCTCCTGCGTTCTAGGGAATACAGGTTTAGGAACCTCAAGTGCTCCCAGTAATTGAGGTGTTTTGTCTCCGTTATTCGCGCCGTGAAAGTTCTCTGTACATTTTCTAGGTCAGCAATTTCACCTGCCTTGAAAGGTGCTGTTAGTGTGTAGCAATATTCCAGCCTAGATAGAACAAGTGACCTGAAGAGTGTCATCATGGGCTTGGCCTCCCTAGTTTTCAAGGTTCTCATTATCCATCCTGTCATTTTTCTAGCAGATGTGATTGATACAATGTTATGGTCCTTGAAGGTGAGATCCTCCGACATGATCACTCCCAGGTCTTTGACGTTGGTGTTTCGCTCTATTTTGTGGCCAGAATTTGTTTTGTACTCTGATGAAGATTTAATTTCCTCATGTTTACCATATCTGAGTAATTGAAATTTCTCATCGTTGAACTTCATATTGTTTTCTGCAGCCCACTGAAAGATTTGGTTGATGTCCGCCTGGAGCCTTGCAGTGTCTGCAATGGAAAACATGTCATGCAGATTCGGGTGTCATCTGCAAAGGAAGACACGGTGCTGTGGCTGACATCCTTGTCTATGTCGGATATGAAGATGAGGAACAAGATGGGAGCGAGTACTGTGCCTTGTGGAACAGAGCTTTTCACCGTAGCTGCCTCGGACTTTACTCTGTTGACGACTACTCTCTGTGTTCTGATAGTGAGGAAATTATAGATCTATTGACCGACTTTTCCTGTTATTCCTTTACCACGCATTTTGTGCGCTATTACGCCATGGTCACACTTGTCGAAGGCTTTTGCAAAGTCTGTATATATTACATCTGCATTCTTTTTGTCTTCTAGTGCATTTAGGACCTTGTCGTAGTGATCCAATAGTTGAGACAGACAGGAGCGACCTGTTCTAAACCCATGTTGCCCTGGGTTGTGTAACTGATGGGTTTCTAGATGGGTGGTGATCTTGCTTCTTACGACTCTTTCAAAGATTTTTATGATATGGGATGTTAGTGCTATTGGTCTGTAGTTCTTTGCTGTTGCTTTACTGCCCCCTTTGTGGAGTGGGGCTATGTCTGTTGTTTTTAGTAACTGTGGGACGACCCCCGTGTCCATGCTCCCTCTCCATAGGATGGAAAAGGCTCGTGATAGGGGCTTCTTGCAGTTCTTGATGAACACAGAGTTCCATGAGTCTGGCCCTGGGGCAGAGTGCATGGGCATGTCATTTATCGCCTGTTCGAAGTCATTTGGCGTCAGGATAACATCGGATAGGCTTGTGTTAATCAAATTTTGTGGCTCTCTCATAAAAAATTCATTTTGATCTTCGACTCTCAGTCTGGTTAGCAGCTTGCTAAAAATTGAGTCATATTGGGACTTGAGTAGCTCACTCATTTCCTTGCTGTCATCTGTGTACGACCCATCTTGTTTAAGTAGGGGCCCAATACTGGACGTTGTTCTCAATTTTGATTTGGCATAGGAGAAGAAATACTTTGGGTTTCTTTCGATTTCATTTATGGCTTTTAGTTCTTCCCGCGATTCCTGACTCCTAAAGGATTCTTAAGTTCGATGCTTGCTATTTCTCTGACCAGTGTCTATCTACCCATTTCAGATATATTGACCTCTTTTAGCCGCACTGTTATTCTTTTCCGTCGCCTGTAAAGGGAGCGCCTGTCTCTTTCTATTTTACATCTACTCCTCCTTTTTCTTAGAGGAATAAGCCTAGTGCATACATCGGGTGCCACCGAGTTAATCTGTTCTAGGCATAAGTTGGGGTCTGTGTTGCATAGCATATCTTCCCAGCTTATATCGGTTAGGATTTGGTTGACTTGGTCCCACTTTATGTTTTCGTTATTGAAGTTGAATTTGGTGAATGCTCCATCGTGACTAGTCTCATTATGTCGGTCTGGGGCTCCACGCATACATGTCTGAACCTCAATTATGTTGTGATCTGAGTATATTGTTTTTGATATGGTGACATTTCTTATCAGATCATCATTGTTAGTGAAGATGAGGTCTAGTGTATTCTCCAGTCTAGTAGGCTCTATTATTTGCTGGTTTAAATTGAATTTTGTGCAGAGATTTAAAAGCTCGTGTGAATGTGAGTTTTCATCAGAGCTGCCTCCTGGTGTTATTACTGCAACAATATTATTTGATATATTCCTCCATTTTAGGTGCCTTAAGTTGAAATCCCCCAGGAGCAAGATGTTGGGTGCAGGAGCTGGAAGATTTTCCAGACAGTGGTCAATTTCTAACAGCTGTTCCTGGAATTGCTGGGATGCTGCATCCGGAGGCTTGTAGACTACCACAATGACTAGGTTTTGGTTCTCAACCTTTACTCCTAAAACTTCCACTACATCATTTGAGGCATTAAGCAGTTCTGTGCAAACAAGTGACTCTGCAATGTACAGGCCAAACCCCCCTCCCTTTTGCCTGTTCACTCTGTCACATCTGTATAGGTTGTAACCTGGGATCCATATTTCGTTGTCCAAGTGATCCTTTATGTGGGTCTCAGTGAAAGCAGCGAACATTGCCTTTGCCTCTGCAAGCAGTCCACGGATGAAAGGTATTTTGTTGTTTGTTGCTGGCTTTAGACCCTGTATATTTGCAAAGAAGAATGTTATCGGACTGGTGGTATTGTTGGTACTAGGGGGGGATTTTTTTTCCGGCATTAGTATCTGTATCTGTTGGTTTGGAGTGGAGGCCATCGACTGTGGTTCCACTCCAGGAATGACTGGATTTGGTGTACGATTTCTGCCATTTCCTGCCAGTTTTTTTCCTTCCTGGCACTAAAAAACCTCTCCCTCTTGAGTGGCTGTGGCTACCCAGGTTTTCCCATGGCCTGGATGTTTTGTATCTTTTTGTCCCCTTTAGATGGTATGCCTGGCAATTTAAGTTATAGCACAGTCTTTCCTGTACTGAAGAGGTACACAGTTCAGGGTGAAAAAGCTTACAGGAAGGGAGTTTGCATTTTCCTGTTGTCATATGGGCATGGCATTTTCTAGGGTGGTCATAGTTGCACGTCCCATCTGTTTTTCCAGATTTCCCATGCCAGCAGATACCAAGTGCATAGTATGTGCACAGGCTTGGTTTCCGTTTGCCTTGGGTTTCTGTGACTGTATTCCCTGTTGGTGCATGTTTCCCTGTCTTACTTCTATCATCCCTAGCACCAACAATGGAGCTCCCACCAGTTGTTTTTGGTAATATATCCTCACTATTGCTAGTGGAGTCCTCTTGTTTGCTATATCCTGCGGTATTTCTAGTTTGCAATATTGGTTTTATCTTATCTTTGACTACACTTGTTTCCCTACTATGGCTCCTGTCCCCTATGAGGTCATTTATATGTATTCCTTCCAACGTATAATTCCCGACTACCTGGACAAAATCTCCAGCTTCACCATTACTGTCTCCCAGGACAGCATCTCCAGCTTCACCATTACTGTCTCCCAGGACAGCACCTCCAGCTTCACCATTACTGTCTCCCAGGACAGCACCTCCAGCTTCACCATTACTGTCTCCCAGGACAGCACCTCCAACTTCACCATTACTGTCTCCCAGGACAGCACCTCCAGCTTCACCATTTCTGTCTCCCAGCACAGCACC
Organism: Cherax quadricarinatus; assembly: GCF_038502225.1. Taxonomy (NCBI): domain Eukaryota; kingdom Metazoa; phylum Arthropoda; class Malacostraca; order Decapoda; family Parastacidae; genus Cherax; species Cherax quadricarinatus. The sequence goes on from NW_027195154.1 coordinate 117,863, forward strand.
TCCAGCTTCACCATTACTGTCTCCCAGGACAGCACTATCAGCCCCACATTTACTGACTACCAGGACTTCATCTCCAGCCTTACAGTTTCTGACTACATGGCCAGTATCAAGGGCAGTACCATTCAGCCCAGACTTTTTATGTTCCCATCTGTTGCAGAAAGCTTCCAGGTTTTCTATGAAAGCAGCTTTGATGTTGTCCTCTTTTAATACCCTTGTGATTTTAGTCCACAGATTTATCTCATTTGGGCATACCCAAAAACATTTCCCTGTTTTAATAATGCTTATAGCTAGTTCTTGGATATCTGCACAAGGGGTGTGACATCAATTTCCACAAAAATGACAATTTATCCATGTGGAAGCCCGTTTGTTTGACTGACCACAGACTACACACAGCTTCATAATGATTTGAAGGGTTGATTTACTGCAATTCTACTAGCAACCTCTTGAATATTCTATTAGTAACCTCCTTAAATGAAGCTCTAGCTATCTGTATTTCTGTTTCTAACTGTTTTTGTATATTGGACAGCTTACCGTGCACGTTCCTGATATATATTTAATGTTTGTGTTTATAAGGGCGCCTACAACCCCAGGCTTAAAGCTAGGCTAAATGCTCTCAAAGCTGTTGCTGGCTACAATCCCAACTATGGTGCAAATGTGAGAATCGTGAGAATGATGTACATAGCCTATGTTAGGTCCTTAATTGATTATGCTGCTCCCATGTTGATATTAGCTAGAGAAAATTCTCTCCGACCCTTGGAGTTAATGCAAAATGAAGCTCTCAGGATTATTCTTGGCTGTCCCAGATCTACAAAAGTTCTTAACATGAGGAAGGAGCTTGGTATTTCTAGTATCAGTGATAGGATTGTTGAAATTAACACTGTACTCGGTATTAGAATGTTGAGAAACGAACTAGACACTGTCACAGTGAATCTTACCAAGTGTCTAGAGGTAAATACACACAGATCTAAATGGATTGTGAAAACGTGCAATTGCATTAAGTTTTATAACCTGCATGAACTGTATCACTGTAGGCAACAAGAGCATTTCACCCCTCCATGGAAGATGTGTTCATTTAATATCACATACCTACAAGTTCCTCCCAAGAAGCTCATTGCTAGTAATCCCTTCCATAAATCTCTTGTTAGAGCAACTGCTCAAGAAGAAATTTCTCACCTAGCTGGTAGTAACAAGTTATCACAAGTTATATACACTGATGGATCTAAACAGGAGTCTTCTGGCAGGGCTGCATCTGCTCTTGTTGCCACCTCCCTAGTTAAGAACGATAATAAATTTGTTGAGTTAGGCATAAGAATTAACAACTGGGCGTCTACACTGCAAACTGAATTGTTTGCAATCCTAATGGCGCTAAAGCTAACCTATGACACTGAGCTTGACTCTATCATCATTACTGATTCTATGTCATCAATGAAGGCTCTTGGCTCATATAATGACTCCAACAACATGCTCATTGGGGAAGCCAGGTATAGATACTCAAAAATTAGGGACAAAGGAATTAATGTACAATTGCTATGGATCCCATCACACATTGGATTACTCCTTCATGATAAAGTTGATATGTTAGCCAAGAAGAGTATCGAGAAGGAGAATGTAGAATATAACTTTGGTATAACTGTGTCTAGCATTAGGAATAATATTAGGAGAGAAGTAAATAATGAAAATGATTGTTATAGGAATGCAGTTAGAAGCCTGAGTAGATCTATAACCCACTATGATAACATGAACGTAGATAAGTATGTTTATGGAGCAACTTGCAATGTGAACAGACTGACTGATGTTGTAGTGGCCAGGCTTAGGCTTGGTTATAAGTACTTCTGGCAGTTTGGGAGACACACAGATGATGATCAAACTAAATGTAAATTATGTGATCAGGCATATGGTCATTCTCTTGAACACTATGTGCTTAATTGTCCACTTATTGAGGAATACAGAGACAGACAGTATAATAACCTATGTGACATGTCAAGATATCTTATTAATGAAAATAAGATACCAGATATACTAAGCAAATTTCCTAAATTTGCTTGTAACAGATAAGTGAACTATAGATATGTAGATATAAATCCATATGTATTCCTGTTAACCCTTTGGGGCCTAGTTCCTAGGCCTTTTGTGTATCCAAATGCTCTTGCACTACCATCCACAGGATGGATATGGGGTGCACAATAAACTAGCCACTTCGGTGGCAAAATCTAATCTACAACCCCATCCGTTTACAGTCTGCTTTATTGTCCAACAAAACCGTTTGAAACCAGTCAAGGGTTCGGTCCAGTCAAGGGTTCGGACCAGTCAAGGGTTCAGACCAGTCAAGGGTTCGGACCAGTCAAGGGTTCGGACCAGTCGATCTGATCTGATCAGTGGGTCGCTTATTTAAAACATACTGTCAATTACGAGTCAATTATAGCTTAGATTATAAGAAGCCATCTCGATAAGCATAGCTTGATTAATGATACTCAGCATGGATTCACAACAAGCCGGTATTGTCTAACTAATTTATTAACTTTCTTCAGTAAAGCTTTTGAGGCTGTTGACCACGATAAAGAATTTGATATTATTTATTTAGATTTTAGTAAGGCATTTTGTGGAGAAATTTTCTCCAGGAGGGGGGTATCAGCCTGCTTCAGCCCTTTCAGCCCCCTCAGCCCCTTTCAGCCCTGAGGGGCCAAGCCCTCTCAAAAGGGGCGAGCGTCTTTTTTACTGCTAGAGTGAGCAATTGATCACAGATGCTATGCCACGTAGTCAAATGACCTCTGCTCCTTACAGCGGTGTTGCAAAGTGTATTTTTATAAGAGACAGTACATTCTTACTTTAGCAGGACAATTAAGGAAAATCCTGCTCCCACTTTATTACCATAGTAAAGATAGTGTACATTGTTGTCTATGCTTAAGACAGCAAGAAACAAACATTCTGTTTTGCTTCATCGAGGAGGTGACAAGGATGCAAGGTACTAGGTCAGCGTTTTTTTGTGTATTAGGGGAGCAACGGCTTGGGGCGGTGTGGCATCGCCAGACTATCTTTGACTCTAGGGAGAGTGACACTGATGCCAGGATATCTAGCAAAGAACACTGATCTGTGCGTTAGTGTGAACAAATTGTCTCAAACACAATAAACGTAAGAGAAGTGTGATCAGCTTCTCTTGTGATACATTGTGAACAATAAAGACAAATCCTGTGGAACATAGTGTACCAGTGTGCGTTTCCTAGACAATGGTAGACGTGGACATCCAAGGACACTTCAGCTTCTATCAAGTCACCGATACCTGTCGAAGGTGTTGAGAACACCATAGCTCATGCTACAAGAGCAAGGTATGTTACGAATTTCTTGTAGATCGGGGGACTGCGCAGTTCTTGAGTCGCAAGGAGTTTGTAATCAACCTATAGTCGGCAGTAAGGTGTGGACTTTTGAGTCCAAACAAGTACGTACATCGTCAGCCACCACAATCTTACCCAAGCAGTGGCAGCGGCAACAGGAACCTTGTCCTCTATTTTTACTTCTACCTGAGGTTCCCAGCAGCCCAGTGATGACCTAATCAAGACCCGCATAACACTAACATGTGTGGATACCCAGAATGATATAAAGCAACTGCAGAAATCACCCAAAAGTTCACAAATTGCCAACTAATAGGACTCGTTCTAGCAACTCCTACCCCGCTGCCACTGAAGTGATACTCCACAACTTTCACCCAACACCCATCGCCTACTATTCACCCGAAGCCACAGCCAATGGACAAGGGTCAGAACAATAAAAGAAGATCCAGTAACCAGCTAAGGACTCCTAACATCAAAGGTGAGAGCAGTAATAACACGAGGAAAACTTGTAGTACTGCCAGCCAGGACACAACCCTCATCACCCACCGACACCACCACAACACACGACAGACGACAACAAACATGGCTGCCGCTACAGTCCAAGATAACTCCTTCCCAGTATTTGATGTCAAGAAGATCACCGACCCAGAAATAGATAAACTCCTTATGATTCAGAACCAAACGATCACCAAACTAACTCAAGAAATGCAGGAACTAAAGGCTAGCAATGCAGATTACCTCAACAAGATCACTGCTCTAGAACATAAACTAGACACTCTGGAACAACAAAGCAACACCCACACCCGGTCCCTAGACACCATCAACACTTTAAAGGACCAAGTCACCCTACTTACTACCAACATTACAGAGGAAAGATCAAGAGTGGACCAACAACTAGCCTATGTCATAACCAACTTCCAAGACCATAATGACCAACAACAGCTATCTGACGCTGTTGTAGTTAACAGCAAACATCTCCCACCCACAGTCACCCAAGAGACCTGCATGGAGACCACCCTACAGCTTATCAAGGACCACCTTCGCCTTAACATACGTAGTGATGACTTAAAGGATTGCAAACTGATGGGCTATCATGCAGGTAAAAAAACAGTGCTGTTAAAATTCCAAACTAGCTTACAAAGAAACAACCTACTAAAAACATCTATTTCTATGAAAACTGATGTTTACGTCAATGAGTGCCTTACCAAAACGAGACAAAACCTTCTTTATCGGCTAAGAAAACTGCGCTATGCCCAAAAAATCCACCAGTGCTTTGTGAGGGATGGAAAAATAGCAGTTAGGAAACAGCCCACTGGAAAGAGATACTTCATCTCCACAGAACATGTCCTTAAAACATTCCTAAGTGAGGCTGGACTAACAGAATCAGAGTAAAGTGCAGATAATACCCATAGTCCACCGTTAGTGTTATATTGTCATAAATTTGTGCCCCCCTAAAATTCTAATACTCCAACTACTTTTAATTGCCATTGTTGTACTCAACGACCATTCTACCTCATAGTCTTAATTGTATTAAATATCTACAGAATCTATCTCCTTTTTTACAACTTACCACATCACTGTTCCATCTTATTTTTTTTTATAAACTAACCATAACTTGTCTTCAATAATTCTACCTCACTTTAAAAAATACTCAATTGCCCAATTTTATTCTAAATCCCGATTATTGCCCAATTTTACTTTAAACTATATTGATCAAACTTATTGTAAATTTCTTTTATTGACCATTTTTATTCCATACTTTTTTAACCTAGTATTTTCAACTACAACTTTATATCATCCTGTCTACCATCTTACTGCATATTATAACCAAGTCATTGCCATTTTTATTTTTATCAATTCTTTTTTTTTATTAATATTATTTTGCTACCTTAATCTGTGTATTTTATCCTGTCAATTTAAATCTAATTTACTCTAATTCTTGTAAACAACTTATATAAGACCTTAGTGCAATTACAATTGAGAGTCTTGTTCCTTTATTATATTATTAGATTAATCACAGTTTTACTCTAGCTCATTCTAGCTCAATACATAGTCAATACCAAATTCACTATACTAGACCATAGTGCAATTACTAGTGAGAGACTAGTGCTATTTGTAATTTGTATTTTTATATTATTAGACTAAAGTTGTTGTACTATAGCTCTTTCTAGCTCAATACGTAGTCAATACCAAATTCACTATATTAGACCATAGTGCAATTACTAGTGAGAGACTGGTGCTACTTTTAATTTGTATTTTTATATTATTAGATTAAATTCAGTTGTACCATAGCTCATTCTACCTCAAGACATAGTCAATACCAAATTCACTATATTAGACCATAGTGCAATTACTATTGAGAGACTAGTGCTATTTTTAATTTGTACTTTTATATTATTAGATTAAACCTATTGTACTTTAGCTCACTCTAGCTTAAAACATAGACTCCACAAAAGTCATTATTAGACCTTAGTGCAATTACAAGTGAGAGTCTTGTTCTATTTTTAATTTGTATTTTTATATTACTAGTTTATACCTAGTTGTACTTTAGTTCATTCCAGCACAACACACAGACAACATCAACTTCATTATGTGTAGTAGTGACTATACCCTACATGACCAAAATACTCTAGCTATATACTTGTCCAAACTTCCAACCACTACAGATATCAGTAGTAGAACTCAACACACAACTCAGGATATAAATAACCAAAATTTTAAACCTAGAAGATGATTGATCACGTTGACCCTGATCTAAACCTCCATAATCTGACACCCAATCAAAACCTATTGGAAAGTAACTGCCTTTATTACACAGCATCACAAGCCACCACTATCCTAAACAATGCTAAAAGTCTATCAGTACTTAACTACAACATCAGGTCCTTAAGCAAACACTATGATGACCTCCTAGCACTCCTTGAATCACTAAAGACACCCTTCTCCTGCATTATTCTTACTGAGACCTGGCTTAAGCAGGACACAATAGATATCTACCCTCTACCAGGATACACAGCAATTCACAACTGCAGAACAAACCAAGTTGGGGGTGGTATTGCAATCTATTACTCTAACCAATTATCTTGTCTTAGCAGCACTTGCTTTAGTGATGAATATGGGGAATACATTTTTGCTAATTTTACTGTAAAAAACCTTAAGACGCCTATAACAATCGGTGCCATTTACCGGATACCTCACACAAACATCCCAAATTTCAGTGAGAAATTAAAGTCACTAATAACAAACAGACAAATGAATAAGCACCACCTTCTCTTAGCTGGAGACTTCAACATCAACCTTGGCTTACTAGATGATCAGCCTGTAACTGATTTCATCAACAATATGAACAACAGACTTCTCATACCAACAATAACTAAACCAACCAGGCTCACTGAGACAAGTGCAACCATAATAGACCACATATGGACCAATATACTAGCCCCCCTTAAATCAGGGATAATCACAGATAGCACTACAGACCACTACCCTACCTTCCTCCTGACAAACATTAGTAAACCACCACTTGAATACAACAAAGTCTCATTTAGACTCCATGACGAGGCCTCAGTAAGGAAGTTCACAGCTGACCTAGAGACTGTTGATTGGCCTACAGAATTCTCCAAGGCCAATGGTATTGATGACTGGACAGACATCTTTCTTAACAAATTACTTAGACTATACAACAAACATTGTCCTATAAAAACAAAACAGATCACAAACAAACGGCTTGGTTGCCCATGGCTAACCAGCACCATTCTGAAATCCATTGACAAGAAACACCAATATGAAAAGCAATATAGACAGGGCTTAATACACAAAGATACTCTTAAACACTATTCATCAGCTCTCACGAAAGTAATAAAAAAAGCCAAACAACTATACTACTCCAGTAGATTCACAGACACTAGAGGAGATATAAAAAAGACCTGGAAAACACTCTCTCAGATTCTAGGGACCCACAAACTGAGAAAAACCAAGAATATTGTCCTAACTAAACCTAATGAAACACCGCTACATCTCACTGACACAGCTAACAAGATAAACGACTTCTTCTCAAACATAGGATCTAATCTCGCCAGTAAAATCCCACATACCAGTGCCTATGCCGGGGACTACCTAGATGGAAATTTCCCTAATTCCTTCTATCTTGCACCAACTGAGCCCACTGAAGTCATTGAGATCATAAAGTCACTTAAAAATAACTCGGGGAATCTGTCTCGTGTCCCACCATTACTGTACAAGCGAGCGGCCCATGTCCTTTCGCATGCTATTTCATTACTTTTTAACAAGTCAATAGAGACTAGCACCTTCCCGAAACTACACAAGATGGCAAGGGTTACACCAATACATAAAGGTGGTGACCCTACAGACTTAAACAACTATAGGCCAATATCTAACTTACCATTGCTATCAAAAATCTTTGAGAAACTCGTGCACAGGAGACTGTATTCATTTATAACGGCTCAAAACATACTCAACCCCTGCCAGTTTGGATTCAGGAAAAATAAAAGCACTAATGATGCAATCATAAAAATGCTAGATCTGTATGGAAAATTTTCTAGGGTGCTTACCTGTATGTACCTCAACATTATGTACATACCAGTAATCTCATTGGGAGACAACCATATTGTTTACCGTAGTCACCCCGTGTAGACATGTGAGAAAACTTAACCACCCCTGGTCGCGGCAAGTGGTTCCTTCGACCTCACAATCTTATCCATATCTATCCAAGACCAGTATGGATTGGATAGCACCCACAAGTACGGTGCTACTAATTAATTGTGGACTGTATAGATTATATTAGTTTAGCTGAATGAAGGGGGGGGTAGGATACACTTGGATACATCCATCAAGGAAAAACATTTGTACATAATCCCACCACTTACCAGATGTTCTCTGGTGGTCACTTGATGTAGCTGGATCACTCGTAACCTATCCAATTACAACATAACCTAACTGGCCAGCATCAGTCTGTTATAACTAGAAGGGTTACTTAACTGTGGGTGATTGATACTCCTTATTTCCTCCATTCACCATCTTATTTCGATGTCCTGCTACACCAACACGGTTCTCATTCCAGCAGGACGAGGTATCCGTTGGTTTATCCCGCTTTAGAAGTCGTGACTCAATGAGCTTCACTTTCCTCGTCTCGGGAACAACAAGGTCTAACGTGTTCACTTGGAGCAAGGCGACTTATTTCACTTCACGCATTATCTTAACTTAGCATTATTAGCATTAATTACATTGCAATTCACAAGACGATTTAATGTCTCATAATTATTATACACATTAGAGATCACTCCATTAAGATCTGAGACCGATGAGTGATGATTAAACCAAGGGTAATTTTTCCCAGGACACAGTCCATAGTGACGCGCCAGTCACCCAGTCCTACCCTTATTCACTCATTTTACCACTTTATTACGGTGGTCCCGTAAATCATGTTCCCTCACTCTCCACCAGGAACAGTTACGACACTTCCCATTATGAAATGAGGCCTATATTAATCCTTAGGCCGCCGTGAATGCCAATTTCGTGGTTCCATGCTTTCCCAGCCTCCTCACCACATTCAAAACACTCCCGCCTCCCCCATGGCTCGAGTCCACCTATACCCCCGCACATCTGCGCATGCGCAAAGGGAACTCTTGGTTCTACTCTATTTTCAAATACATTTTTGACCCATATAGACACATTAACCACCTATTAGGCACTATAGTTTCAGAAAATTAAAATATTTTCCACACTGCGGCAGGGCGGAGGTCGTTGCTAGACGACTTACATAATGTGGAGTACAATTTTCCCATCTTCACTGGCCACCTGGCTTGGGAACTCCAACATTGATATTTACATAATCACCCATTAATTCTTTCCACCTGTTAACTCCTCAGGTAGGGCTCCATCCAAAGCACACTCAAGCCTCCATGCTTCTGGTATTAACAATTTCCCTCTTATTGTAAGGTATGACACTAAGTCTATGCTCTCGGGGCTAATTTGTTGGGCATACTGGAATTATGAGACTTTACAATAACAAGTCTCTCAGTATCCCAAGTCAGCCCCAGCACATTACTGCATATAGGCACCAACTCCATGGCCATCCATATTTATTCATCCCTCAAAATGGACTAATTACTGTTCCATTCTCTCAGGGGCATAAGCCTATGCTCCCTGGATTAATTTATTGGGCATACTGGAATTATGAGACTTTAACAATAACAAGTCTCTCTCAGTATCCCAAGTCAGCCCCAGCACATTACTGCATTATTTCATTAACCCCTTCACATATCCTCATTAGTTCCTCTTCAGTTGACGTCACACCCGGAAATTGTCCACATAAGATTATTTACCCAATTACTTCGCTCAGTGGACCACCTGTGCGCTTAAGGTGTGTATTTATCGTCGCCTGAAGTAGGAACAATTTATTATTTAACTGTTTATTAATTATATCATTATAAGCAGTCAACAATTTTGGTGTCTTGCTCAGTTCGCACAGCTGGGCCCTTTAACTGTCCATACGCCATCCTATAATTAGTAGGTAATTCTGGACGGTCAAGCTTCCACGGAAGTCGCACCCAGTAATGTCCAGATTCACATTTAACATCCTTCAGGTATTGTTCCTGAGTAAAAGAATCATTTGGACTTTCCTCATTTATATTAATCCCTATGCTGTCCAGCTCCCACAAATTAGACTGGTTCAACATCTTTCTCCATAGAAGAATACTTGTACTGGGTTGACCTTTTATGAGTAAGACACCGTGACTGTATTCACTACTTCCTCTAGTCATTATTACTAGGCGGTAGTCTGCCATATATTACATGGCCCGTACCAGTGTTGAGGAGAGTGACGCCGCATGGTTTTGGATTTATGCACTTTATCCTGAATTATTACATCCAACACCGGCAAGGCTACCTCAGCTAGGCCATCATTATTATCATTAGCTGCAACCTTTACATCCGTTACTGTAGTGTCAGGGTTATTAACATTATCATTATGGTCACTATTATTATAAGAATCACATACAACCCTGCACATAACTGTATGGTGCCTTCCCTTGTTGCATTGATAGCAAATGTTCAATTTGGTATGACAATCCTTTACATTATGATTGTCTAGACATCTGATAAATCTGTCAAGTTCTTTCATCCTCTCCACTTTAATATCCCACGAATTATAGGCATTACAATTTTTAGTGAAATGAGTACCCTGGCAGAAGAGGCAGTCTCTCTTTTCCTTGCCTGACCTCTTATTAACTGGGTTACACTTACTGAGGTACTTATTCCTCTTACCTTGATGTGAGGAATCACTATTACTGATTCCTGACTTGATATGTGCCTATTTAACTCTTAACTATGATTATTACCACTGGGATTATTTTTCCCTTTTGAGACTTGACAGATACTTCAGAGTCATTATGTGTTATATCCTTAGAACTGTTTGGCTGACTGGTCTGCAATTGAACAATTAATTCCTGCCGACCTAGTCTGATTTCCTCCAGACCGTACTATGGAGGTTTTGGCAAACCCACCCTTTGCATTAATAGGTTGATCAACTGCCTGGCTTACACCCTTTAATTTATTCAAAGCCTTACTTTTACAAGACAGTTTTTCTTCCAATTCGTAATGTTGGTTAATTAAAACATTCATTTCCATTCCATCTGCACAATTCTCTAGCAGATCTCTTTCACAGTCTTTAAACCACAATTTGTACCAATCAAATCTACTCTCTAAAGCATCTAAATATAACTTTAATTCATTAGGGTTCACGGTTCTTTGATTCACTAAATCAAATGCATTCGTCACATGGCTTTTAATAGCCTGTAATGATGCTTTCATTACTCTAAAATTCACGGACTTGTCAGCCACATAAACTCCATTAGATCCAGTCATGGTTAGAGAATTATTAATCACTGATTATACAACTTAAGTAGGCGCCTTATAAGAGTAATTCTTGCACTTTTACTCTTGTATAAATCCTAGCCACACATGTGCTAGCAATTAATTGGGCTAATTATCATCCATCACACGATCGATTAAACTTGTGCACCCTACACCCACTTCCTTCAATCAGTCACTTAATTATTAAGTAATTAATTCAATTAATTTTTTCACTGATTGCATCCGGTTCACGAAGGACCAACGGGCAGATATGGAAAATTTTCTAGGGTGCTTACCTGTATGTACCTCAACATTATGTACATACAAGTAATCTCATTGGGAGACAACCATATTGTTTACCGTAGTCACCCCGTGTAGACATGTGAGAAAACTTAACCACCCCTGGTCGCGGCAAGTGGTTCCTTCGACCTCACAATCTTATCCATATCTATCCGAGACCAGTATGGATTGGATAGCACCCACAAGTACGGTACTACTAATTAATTGTGGACTGTATAGATTATATTAGTTTAGCTGAATGAAGGGGGGGGGGTAGGATACACCTGGATACATCCATCAAGGAAAAACATTTGTACATAATCCCACCACTTACCAGATGTTCTCTGGTGGTCACTTGATGTAGCTGGATCACTCATAACCTATCCAATTACAACATAACCTAACTGGCCAGCATCAGTCTGTTATAACTAGAAGGGTTACTTAACTGTGGGTGATTGATACTCCTTATTTCCTCCATTCATCATCTCATTTCGATGTCCTGCTACACCGACACGGTTCTCATTCCAGCAGGATGAGGTATCCGTTGGTTTGTCCCGCTTTAGAAGTCGTGACTCAATGAGCTTCACTTTCCTCGTCTCGGGAACAACAAGGTCTAACGTGTTCACTCGGAGCAAGGCGACTTATTTCACTTCACGCATTATCTTAACTTAGCGTTATTAGCATTAATTACATTACAATTCATAAGACGATTTAATGTCTCATAATTATTATACACATTAGAGATCACTCCATTAAGATCTGAGACCGATGAGTGATGATTAAACCAAGGGTAATTTTTCCCAGGACACAGTCCATAGTGACGCGCCAGTCACCCGGTCCTACCCTTATTCACTCATTTTACCTCTTTATTACGGTGGTCCCGTAAATCACGTTCCCTCACTCTCCACCAGGAACAGTTACGACACTTCCCATTATGAAATGAGGCCTATATTAATCCTTAGGCCGCCGTGAATGCCAATTTCGTGGTTCCATGCTTTCCCAGCCTCCTCACCACATTCAAAACACTCCCGCCTCCCCCATGGCTCGAGTCCACCTATACCCCCGCACATCCGCGCATGCGCAAAGGGAACTCTTGGTTCTACTCTATTTTCAAATACATTTTTGACCCATATAGACACATTAAACACCTATTAGGCACTATAATTTCGGAAAATTAAAATATTTTCCACAATCTGCTTTACACAGCATTGGAAAATAAGGAATATCCATTAGGAATTTTTATTGACCTAAGAAAAGCTTTTGACACAGTAAACTACGAAATCCTACTCCACAAACTTGACCACTATGGTATAAGAGGCCATGCGCTTGCTTATTTCAAATCTTACATTACTAATAGGTATCAGTACGTCACCATTAAAGACACAGCATCAGCAACACGGCCACTTGATACTGGAGTTCCGCAGGGAAGTGTCCTTGGTCCCCTGCTCTTCCTCATATACATCAATGACCTTCCAAACGTATCCCAACACCTGAAACCCATTCTCTTTGCTGATGACACGACTTATGTCATCTCTCACCCTAATCTTGCCACCCTCAACACCATTGTGAATGAGGAGCTGATTAAAATATCGACTTGGATGACAGCCAATAAACTTATGCTTAACACTGACAAAACTTAATACAAAACGTAATATTTTGTCATTCTTTATCCTACTTTTGTGCTTCTTGTCGAACATGTACATCACGGACCGTTGGTCAGTCCTTATGGTGAAATGTCTACCAGTTAAATAATGCCTCCAGTGGCGAACTGCTTCTATGATGGCCTGGGCTTCCTTTTCTATAGCAGCATAACATTTCTCTGATCCTTGAAAAGTTCTCGAAAAGAAGGCTACTGGTCGTCCTGCCTGAGACAAGACTGCAGCAATGGCAATGTCAGATGAATCCGTTTCCACTTCGAATGGTAGGGATTCATCAATGGCTTGAACTACTGAGTTTTCAATGTCTTGTTTGAGAGTATGGAAAGCGGCTTCTGCTTCCTTTGTCACAGGAAATGTGGTAGCACTCAATGGGCGGACTTTATTTGAATAGTTGTAGATCCATTGTGAGTAATAAGCAAAGAGACCAAGAGTTCTTCGGAGTGACTTTTTGTCTTGAGGCATTGGAAGTTCCCGTAGAGGTCGTAGTCGTTCAGGGTCTGGGAATATTGAACCTCCTTCCACTACATAACCAAGGATGCTAAGCCTTTTAGTTGAAAAAGTGCACTTTTCCTCATTGTAACTGATATTTTTCTTCTTGGCGGCTTCCAAAAACTTATCAAGGTTTGCATCATGTTCCTCCTGGGTCTTGCCACAAATGGTAACATTATCTAAATACGCATAAGTTCCCATGAGTTGCTCTTCCTGAATGAGTGAATCCATAATTCGTTGGAAGCAGGCTACCCCATTGGTGACTCCAAAAGGGACTCTGGTAAACTGATACAGGCCATCACTAGCCTGAAATGCTGTGTATGGTTTATCTTCATTCCTTATAGGGACTTGATGATAGGCACTCTGTAGATCAATTGTGCTAAACACATAGTACTGAGCAATTTTGTTCACTGTATCATCAATTCGAGGTAGAGGGTACCCATCAAGAAGTGTAAATTTGTTGATTGTCTCAGAGTAATCGATAGCCAGTCTCCGTTTCCTATAATCATCTTTAACAACAACAACCTGTGCACGCCAAGGGGAATTACTCGGTTCTATAATACCCTCCTTCAGCAGCCTCTGAGTTTCTTTCTCAATGAACATCCGAACCTCATAAGAATAGCGGCGTGACTTAGCTGATATAGGATGGCAATCCGCGGTAAGATTTGCAAACAGCTTTGGTGGGTCTACCCTTAAAGTGCTAAGTCCACAGACAACAAGAGGAGGCAGTTCACCTCCATATGTTAAGGTGACACTACCATGCAGCTTCTGAAAGTCCTGACCAAGGATAACATCAGAGCACAGTTGTGGCAGAATAGCTAAATGTACATCTTGATAATCCTTTCCATTAACTCTGAGATTTACCTTACAAAACCCTAAGGTCTGAATAGAGAGAGATGTTGATGCCATGGAAACGGTACCTGATGAGTGATGTACAGTCAAGGAGTGGCGTTTAACTAAGTCAAGATTGATGAAACTCTCTGAGCTGCCACTATCAATAAGACCATCTACTTCTGTTCCTTTGATGAATACTTTCACAACTGCCTTTGACAGTGAATTTGGAGTAGCCGCAGAAGTCACTGTTGCTAGTGTCGCATGATCACTGGAATGTGTGGAGGCACTAGCTCTTGTTGATGCATTAGCACGACATACTTTAGCAAAGTGACCTTTCTTGTGGCATTTACGGCACATTGCTTCACGAGCAGGACACTTTGGACGTGGATGTCTTGAAAAACCACAAAAGAAACACACCGTACCTGCTGCTGCTGTCACTGAGGCAGGTTCCACAGTAACTTCATTGTAAGAGTCTTGGTCAGGAATTGCAGCACTTACCACTCGAGAAGGCTGAGTGGTACTGTATACTTCAGAATTCTTCTGGGCTGAATCTAGAGCTCTTGCCTGGTCAAAGGCAGCGGCTAAGTCGAGAGTTTTATTCTCCAATAAACGCTGCCTTATTATTGGTGATTGCAGGCCACTGATAAAAGCATCCCTGATGGACTCTTCACAATACTGAGCAGCTGTCACTGCTTGGAAGTGACAGTCCTTACCTAAAATTTTCAGTGCTTGAAAGTATTCCTCTAAGGATTCATCAATCTGCTGGCGGCGAGTTGCAAGGCGATAGCGTGCAAAGATTTCATTTGTAGGTTTAATATACTGAGACTTGAGGGTTTTGATAGCATCTTCGTAGGTATTACACTCAGAAATAGCCTCATATATCTTAGGTGACACAAAATTGATGAGCAGACTTAGTTTATCTAGATCTGTTTTAGGAAGGGCTCCCAAGAAGTTTTCGAAAGTCTTAAACCAGTGTTTCCATTCCTGAGCAGCCGTTGATAAGCTGGGGTCACAGTCTAGTCTCTCAGGTTTCAATAAACGCTCCATGTTGTGATGTAGTCTAGCGCAGGATCACCACCAGGTAGCCCAGGATTCTATGTTCAATAAATTGTTGTGATAGAAACACAGGCCTTATCTCTAGGCTTTATTGAACATAGAATCTTCATAGTACTTCTGCAACAACAAAATATAATGACTAGTACATCTAATAATGGCTTCTACAGGGATGGTGATGTCTTGCATATGTCAAGAGAAAAGTTATAACTACAGGCCACATATTTAAACTCACCATGTAATCTGCATCACTAATATAGGGATAGTAGAAGAGAAGAGAATCACACACCAAGTGTTGGCGCCCATGACACAAACCAAACTGTTGTTGTTGTTAAGGGCCCCGAGAGGTGGTGCAGTATTATCCTGCTGCTGCTCCCCACAGGAGCAGTATCACTACATTATGTTTGGTAGCAGAGCAGGAGATGCACAAATTAACATTAAGATTGACAACACTCTAATTACCAGAAATAATGGGGGAAAATTCCTAGGCTTATACCTTGACAACAACCTGAATTTCAGCACCCATATCCAGCATATAGCCAAAAAGTATCCAAAACGGTCGGGATCCTCTCCAAGATACGATACTACGTGCCGCAAAATGCCCTTCTCACACTATACCACTCACTTATCTATCCATACCTCACCTATGCTATTTGTGCTTGGGGATCAACTGCAGCAACACACCTAAAGCCAATAATAACCCAACAAAAAGCTGCAGTAAGAATAATCACTAAATCCCATCCCTGGCAGCACACCCCCCCCCCCCACTCTTCAAAGATCTAAACTTACTCCCAGTTCAGTACATCCACACTTACTACTGTGCAATCTATATCTACAGGGCCTTAAACTCTAGTATCAACCTTGACCTAAAACGCTTTCTTGATAGTTGTGACAGAACCCACAGGCATAACACCAGAAACAAACATCTCTACGACATTCCCCGTGTCCGACTAAACCTTTACAAAAATTCAATGTATGTCAAAGGCCCTAAAATCTGGAATACCCTACCTGAGAACTCTAGAACTGCAGACACATTCATCACCTTCAAAACTACCATTAGAAAACGTCTTATCTCCCTGATACACCCCGTCAACTAACTACACGAATACCACCTGGTGGTTCACACTTACACTCGCTCACTCATTGGACCATAAACAGAAATATTAATCTCAGTCTTAAAATAATGAATCCTGTGATACTCCAATACTGAAACTATATACTGTGCCAAAACAAAAGCATTCACATTGCTAAACTCACAAACTAGTATTTAGTCACTTAGCCATAATACCAACTTAGCTCATAATTTGTAATATTTTACAATTAAGAATAAAACTAAGTATGCCCGAAATGCCTAGCCATGCTAAGCGTTCTAGTGGTACACTCTGTAATCACAATTTTACTACATGTAAACCAAACAATAACCAGATTTCTGTAAACTCAGCATTGTAATCCTTATAGAGAATAAACTTTGAAAGTGTATGAAATATGCTGACATAACACCCCCTAGGGGTAATTTATAACTTACAAATTATATTTTTTTGACAGCCCATGTTGAGATGGTTTCGACAGCTTCTAGACCTCGTCTGCAGGGGCAGACGAGGTCGTGCTCGAACCGGATAAAGACCACACTGTGGTCCAAATATGTTGTACTACAGTGTACAAATAACCTATGAGCCAAGGTCCTTCGAGAAAAGCTGTAAAACTAGTGTTTTACAATATAAATCAGTATAAATGAGTCCCTCCAGACTCAATCACAGAGAATGGGCAGCCAAAAGAAAACGGGCGCTCACCCAGCATTCACCCAACGAAAATGGGAGCTGGGTGACTCACCCAACAAGAAGATGGGGGATGGTATCCTGCACCCTCCATCAACTGCTCCAATCTCGAAATTGCTGATTAAGACAACAACCCAAGTGATGTTGTTTGTCTGAGTGTATATATATACACAGTGTTTATAATGTTTATAGACAGAAATTAAGAGACAAGATTGTGTTAAAGTTTGTTTCTTATAGATCTACCTGTTATATTAAAGGAACTTATATATAAAGTGTAAGCTTTCAAATATATATTAACAGTGAAATTTATATATGTGTAAGTAATATTCACGGGTAATTTACAGTTATACAGTGACATTTATAGTGTACAGTGAATGAAGAGTATAATATCGTTATTTACAATTAATGATCATGGTCAGGCTGACACAGCAAACAAACTCAAGACATAAACACCAGACACATGTACTCTGTACCCTTCATGGTCATTGACCCTGAGGTTAAACTTAGTGGGTCAGTAGTGTCTGACTCGATTATTGCTGACTTAAGCATAACAAAAACTCAGCTGTCTATAGCAGTACAGTGTTTTTTAAACACTCTAAGTGTGGTGCTAGAATTTTCAGTATACCATTAAAATGGCTTGTTTGAAAACTCAGTTTCAGTCTTTACAGACTAAGATTACACAATTAGAAAATCTAATTTCAGTCTGTATAGGATTAACTCAAGATACAAACATAGATTTTGATGATCTTTAGGTCAAGTTTGAATTATTTACACAACGCATGAAAATAATTAATTCAGACTATACACATTATAAAAATAAATTTCTTGAATCAGATCCATCTGAGGATGAAATTAAAAATGTTTTGGATACTTTTAGTGATCAACAATTAAGGTGGACAGGAGTACAGGCTATCTGCCATAAAACTCTGTCACAGAGACCTACTACTAGTGGTCAAACACCTGTTACACCTGTAACAACAAGTGTCCCATTACCAAGCTTACCTACATTGTCATTACCTATTTTCCAAGGTCATAATTATGAAGAATTCATTAGTGGTTTTCAATCCATAGTAAATTCACGAACTGACATAGATGAGATTGCTAAGTTCAATTATCTTAAATGTCTTGTGAAGGGAGAACCCTCTGAACTGATTAAGTCATTTCCGGTGGTCAAAGGCAATTATCAAATAGCCTTACGTGTCTTAGCAGACACTTACTTTGATGATGACAAGGCTAGAGTTAGACATGCAGTCTTAATATCAAGCTTGAAGCCACCCAAACATTGTTATTCAGACTTACAGGCATTTAGAATCACATTAGACAATAGTCTCAGATCTCTAGGTGCTAAATATGACCTAAGGCAATGTGATTGGTTTATCAGTGGTATTGTACAGGATAAGCTGTCACCACAAACTATTGAATGATTAAATATTATGTTCAATAAACGCTATTTCACTTGTGAAGAAATTAGCAATGGTTTACAAACAATAGTTTCATGCATGCAAGCAACGAGACAAGATGAAAAATCCACAAATCCAGTGGATAACAAACCTTCAACTCAGTATAAAAAGAGTATACCTACTCCCATTAAACCACATAATGGGAAATCCCATATAGGCATTTATCAAGCTGTGAATACAATAGACAGTAAACAGACTGTCATACATAAACGTACTCCAAAATGTGTACTTTGTGATGGAACACATTGGACACAGTATTGTATTCAATACACATCAATGGAGGCACGTAAACAACGTGTTCATCAGCTGAAAAGATGCATCAAGTGTTTAGGTGAACACAAGGGAGGAAAATGCTCACTGAAGAAGTGTTTTAAATGCAAGGGTATGCATCATACAGCATTATGCCCAAATACTTTTGCTGAACAGCAGCAGACTTCCACAGAATCAGGAAGTCAACAAGCAACAGCATTAAATGTGAGAGATAAGTTTAAAGCAACTGCTCTCCCGATAGCTCGAGTTGAGTTATCTAATAAATTACACAAAACCAATGTGCTAACACTATTTGATCAAGGCTCACAAAGGTCCTTCATAAGAAGAGCAGTGCTACAGAAACTGAATAAACAACCCTATGCCAAAATACAGTTAGATATAGCTGGTTTTTTCCACAATTCTGGTAAACAGACATATGACCTAGCCAGAATCACTGTTGGTCTAGGAAACAGGAAAAAGACAGTAGAAGCTGTGGTAGTAGATGATTTGCCTAAGTCTGAGCAGATCCAGGGATTAAAAGAAACAGTTTCAGCACTGAAAGCAGCTAAGGTCAAGTTAGCCTGTCCTGACATACAGACGGACACAATTAGTCCAACTGATTTAATCATTGGAAGTGATTATTATCACTGTTTTGTGCAAAATATAGTAAGTAAACATGATGTTCACTTGCTGAAAACAGCAGGAGGCCACATGATATGTGGTCCCATTCCCTCTCAAAGTGGGAAAGAAGCTGATATTGATTCAGTGGAAAATGTACTAGTTACGAGAATAACCGCTGATCATGTACCACAGCAAAAATTATCATTACTGGAAGAAATGAATGAACCAGTTGATAAGTTGTGGGATTTAGATGCGATAGGTATTGATGTAAATAAACCAAGCCCACAAGAGTCTCGGACTTATAACCAATATTTGGACACTGTCAAATATAAAGATGGACAGTATTGGGTTAGGTTACCATGGAAATTAAATCCACCACATCTGCCTAGCAATTATCGCATGGCTTTCGGACAAATGAAAGCACAAATACATGAGCTCAGGAAGAATCCAGAGCTACTGACTGTTTATGATAACATCCCACTAGTCCAGCGTGTCAGCGTGTCAGCGTGCCTCGTTGTGCTCCGGGTTATCTCGTGTTTTCACGGTCGCTCTTACGTGCTAGAACTTTAATTTGTGTCATCAATCCTATACGATACATCCCTCTAGCGCCTGGAACCAATCTTGGGCGGAAAACATTATATACTGAGTCAAAAAAGGAGAATTAGTGTGCACTACCTAGCAGAGTTTACTGCCAGAGGGGAATCATAGGCCTGTGTCCCATGGGAAAAAAATAATAATAATTGAACTTTTCGTGTCAGAGGAAAGAAAGTCTCCCTGATAACATTGAGTATACATAGTGTATAGTGTATACTACAGTGGCTCCCTAGTATATTGATGATAAAGGCTAAAGTGTCATTTGAAAACAGGTGAATTTGTAAATGAAGTGATAAGCCTATAGAGGCAGGTGCCAGAAGTCGCCAGAAACTTAACACAGGTCAGCTGTTTTAATAATCTTCCTGGCCTGCTAGTGTACTCGCATATAATCTAGTGATACCAGTGAATAGCAGAATACAGTGTTGTAGTAGCAACTAACCAGTATTATAATGGTACTTAGTGGAGTGGAGTGACTTTCATTAGTTTCTTTTTCTTGAAATACCAGACGTTACTGTGAATTTCATATAACCTGTAGTTACCAGCGGACGCAATATACACAACGAGAAGCAATTATTACTACAGAAAAAGCGTCCTTCCTCCAAAATTTGCACCAGTCAACTATAGTGATAATATAGCATTTATTGTGGTGGAGACAGAAAAAAAAATAGAAAAGCTAGATACAGCGATTGATAAACAAGGGTTGAGGTCGACCGTTCGTCACTGTAGGAGCTGCCAGCAGTCACCGATTTCTTCAACACGCAAGTTATACTTTAGTATCAGTCAAATCACATATTACTCGGGTAGATAATTTCCAGTAGATCCTTCATGTGTTAGCTCAAATCACCGACCAGTATGTTTTAAATAAGTGACCCACTGATCAGATCAGATCGACTGGTCCGAACCCTTGACTGGTCCTGAACCCTTGACTGGTCCGAACCCGGGACTGGTTTCAAACGGTTTCGTTGGACAATAAAGCAGACAGTAAACATATGGGGTTGTAGGCGCCATTATAAACACAAACATTAAAAATCAGGAACGTGACGGTAAGCTGTCTAATATACAAAAACAGTTAGAAACAGAAATACAAATAGCTAGAGATTCATTTAAGGAGGTTATTAATAGAATATTCAAGAGGTTGCTAGTAGAATTGCAGTAAATCAACCATTCAAATCATTATGAAGCTGTGTGTAGTTTGTGGTCAGTCAAACAAACGGGCTTCCACATGGATAAATTGTCATTTTTGTGGAAATTGGTGTCACGCCCCTTGTGCAGATATTCAAGAACTAGCTACAAGCAGTATTAAAACAGAGAAGTGTTTTTGGGTATGCCCAAATGAGGAAAATCTGTGGACTAAAATCACAAGGGTATTAAAAGAGGACAACATCAAAGCTGCTTTCATAGAAAACCTGGAAGCTTTCTACAACAGATGGGAACATAAAAAGTCTGCGCTAAATGGTACTGCCCTTGATACTGGCCATGTAGTCAGAAACTGTAAGGCTGGAGATGAAGTCCTGGTAGTCAGTAAATGTGGGGCTGATAGTGCTGTCCTGGGAGACAGTAATGGTGAAGCTGGAGGTGCTGTCTTGGGAGACAGAAATGGTGAAGCTGGAGATACTGTCCTGGGAGACAGTAATGGTGAAGCTGGAGATACTGTCCTGGGAGACAGTAATGGTGAAGCTGGAGATTTTGTCCAGGTAGTCGGGAATTATACGCAGGAAGGAATACATATAAATGACCTCATAGGGGACAGGAGCCATAGTAGGGAAACAAGTGTAGTCAAAGATAAGATAAAACCAATATTGCAAACTAGAAATACCGCAGGAAATAGCAAACAAGAGGACTCCAATAGCAATACTGAGGATAAATTACCAAAAACAACTGGTGGGAGCTCCATTGTTGGTGCTAGGGAGGATAGAAGTAAGACAGGGAAACATGCACCAACAGGGAATACAGTCACAGAAACCCAAGGCAAGCGGAAACCAAGCCTGTGCACATACTATGCACTTGGTATCTGCTGGCATGGGAAATCTGGAAAAACAGATGGGACATGCAACTATGACCACCCTAGAAAATGCCATGCCCATATGACAACAGGAAAATGCAAACTCCCTTCCTGTAAGCTTTTTCACCCTGAAATGTGTACCTCTTCAGTACAGGAAAGACTGTGCTATAACTTAAATTGCCAGGCATACCATCTAAAGGGGACAAAAAGATACAAAACAGCCAGGCCATGGGAAAACCTGGGTAGCCACAGCCACTCAAGAGGGAGAGGTTTTTTAGTGCCAGGAAGGAAAAAAAACTGGCAGGAAATGGCAGAAATCGTACACCAAATCCAGTCATTCCTGGAGTGGAACCACAGTCGATGGCCTCCACTCCAAACCAACAGATACAGATACTAATGCCGGAAAAAAATCCCCCCCCAGTACCAACAATACCACCAGTCCGATAACATTCTTCTTTGCAAATATACAGGGTCTAAAGCCAGCAACAAACAACAAAATACCTTTCATCCGTGGACTGCTTGCAGAGGCAAAGGCAATGTTCGCGGCTTTCACTGAGACCCACATAAAGGATCACTTGGACAACGAAATATGGAACCCAGGTTACAACCTATACAGATGTGACAGAGTGAACAGGCAAAAGGGGGGGGGGGTTGGCCTGTACATTGCAGAGTCACTTGTTTGCACAGAACTGCTTAATGCCTCAAATGATGTAGTGGAAGTTTTAGCAGTAAAGGTCGAGAACCAAAACCTAGTCATTGTGGTAGTCTACAAGCCTCCGGATGCAACATCCCAGCAATTCTAGGAACAGCTGTTAAAAATTGACCACTGTCTGGAAAATCTTCCAGCTCCTGCACCCAACATCTTGCTCCTGGGGGATTTCAACTTAAGACACCTAAAATGGAGGAATATAGCAAATAATATTGTTGCAGTAATAACACCAGGAGGCAGCTCTGATGAAAACTCACACTCACACGAGCTTTTAAATCTCTGCACAAAATTCAATTTAAACCAGCAAATAATAGAGCCTACTAGACTGGAGAATACACTAGACCTCATCTTCACTAACAATGATGATCTGATAAGAAATGTCACCATATCAAAAACAATATACTCAGATCACAACATAATTGAGGTTCAGACATGTATGCGTGGAGCCCCAGACCGACAAAATGAGACAAGTCACGAGGGAGCATTCACCAAATTCAACTTCAATAACAAAAACATAAAGTGGGACCAAGTAAACCAAGTCCTAACCGATATAAGCTGGGAAGATACACTAAGCAACACAGACCCCAACTTATGCCTAGAACAGATTAACTCGGTGGCACTCGATGTATGCACAAGGCTTATTCCTCTAAGAAAAAGGAGTAGATGTAAAATAGAAAGAGACAGGCGCTCCCTTTACAGGCGACGGAAAAGAATAACAGAGCGGCTAAAAGAGGTCAATATATCTGAAATGCGTAGGGAGACACTGGTCAGAGAAATAGCAAGCATCGAACTTAAGCTAAAAGAATCCTTTAGGAGACAGGAATCGCGGGAAGAACTAAAAGTCATAAATGAAATCGAAAGAAACCCAAAGTATTTCTTCTCCTATGCCAAATCAAAATCGAGAACAACGTCCAGTATTGGGCCCCTACTTAAACAAGATGGGTCCTACACAGATGACAGCAAGGAAATGAGTGAGCTACTCAAGTCCCAATATGACTCAGTTTTTAGCAAGCCACTAACCAGACTGAGAGTCGAAGATCAAAATGAATTTTTTTGAGAGAGCCACAAAATTTGATTAACACAAGCCTATCCGATGTTATCCTGACGCCAAATGACTTCGAACAGGCGATAAATGACATGCCCATGCACTCTGCCCCAGGGCCAGACTCATGGAACTGCAAGAAGCCCCTATCACGAGCCTTTTCCATCCTATGGAGAGGGAGCATGGACACGGGGGTCGTCCCTCAGTTACTAAAAACAACAGACATAGCCCCACTCCACAAAGGGGGCAGTAAAGCAACAGCAAAGAACTACAGACCAATAGCACTAACATCCCATATCATAAAAATCTTTGAAAGGGTCCTAAGAAGCAAGATCACCACCCATCTAGAAACCCATCAGTTACACAACCCAGGGCAACATGGGTTTAGAACAGGTCGCTCCTGTCTGTCTCAACTATTGGATCACTACGACAAGGTCCTAAATGCACTAGAAGACAAAAAGAATGCAGATGTAATATATACAGACTTTGCAAAAGCCTTCGACAACTGTGACCATGGCGTAATAGCGCACAAAATGCGTGCTAAATGAATAACAGGAAAAGTCGGTCGATGGATCTATAATTTCCTCACTAACAGAACACAGGGAGTAGTCGTCAACAGAGTAAAGTCCGAGGCAGCTACGGTGAAAAGCTCTGTTCCACAAGGCACAGTACTAGCTCCCATCTTGTTCCTCATCCTCATATCCGACATAGACAAGGATGTCAGCCACAGCACCGTGTCTTCCTTTGCAGATGACACCCGAATCTGCATGACAGTGTCTTCCATTGCAGACACTGCAAGGCTCCAGGCGGACATCAACCAAATCTTTCAGTGGGCTGCGGAAAACAATATGAAGTTCAACGATGAGAAATTTCAATTTCTCAGATATGGTAAACATGAGGAAATTAAATCTTCATCAGAGTACAAAACAAATTCTGGCCACAAAATAGAGCGAAACACCAACGTCAAAGACCTGGGAGTGATTATGTCGGAGGATCTCACCTTCAAGGACCATAACATTGTATCAATCGCATCTGCTAGAAAAATGACAGGATGGATAATGAGAACCTTCAAAACTAGGGAGGCCAAGCCCATGATGGCACTCTTCAGGTCACTTGTTCTATCTAGGCTGGAATATTGCTGCACTCTAACAGCACCTTTCAAGGCAGGTGAAATAGCCGACCTAGAAAATGTACAGAGAACTTTCACGGCGCGCATAATGGAGATAAAGCACCTCAATTACTGGGAGCGCTTGAGGTTTCTAATCCTGTATTCCCTGGAACGCAGGAGGGAGAGATACATGATTATATACACCTGGAAAATCCTAGAGGGACTAGTACCGAACTTGCACACGAAAATCACTCACTACGAAAGCAAAAGACTTGGCAGACGATGCAACATCCCCCCAATGAAAAGCAGGGGTGTCACTAGCACGTTAAGAGACCATACAATAAGTGTCAGGGGCCCGAGACTGTTCAACTGCCTCCCAGCACACATAAGGGGGATTACCAACAGACCCTTGGCAGTCTTCAAGCTGGCACTGGACAAGCACCTAAAGTCAGTTCCTGATCAGCCGGGCTGTGGCTCGTACGTTGGTTTGCGTGCAGCCAGCAGCAACAGTCTGGTTGATCAGGGGCTGATCCACCAGGAGGCCTGGCCACAGACCGGGCTGCGGGGGCGTTGACCCCCGAAACTCTCTCCAGGTAAACTCCAGGTAATACATGAACAGTTGGACAATAAATTTATTGAGGAAATAGTCGAAGATAAGTTGAAGACAGAAGCTCATTATCTCCCGCACCATGGAGTCAGAAAAGATTCTGAAACCACTCCACTACGTGTTGTATATAATTGCAGCGCACGTGCAAATAAAGATGTAGCAAGTCTTAATGACTGTCTGATGACCGGACCCTCACTAACTGAGAAGCTTGGAGACGTGCTTATGAAATTTCGCACAAACCCATATGCCTACACGGCTGATATTTCCAAAGCTTTCTTAAGAGTAGGACTACAAGAAATAGATAGAGATTATACTCGATTCTTGTGGCCTGAAAATCCACATGATCCTCAAAGTCCTGTGAAAACTTATCGTTTCAAATCAGTATTGTTTGGTGCAACATCCTCTCCATTCTTACTAGAAGCTACTCTAAATACACATTTGAAGAAATCTGAAAGTCCCTTCAAAGAAATCTTAAAGAAAAGTTTCTATGTGGACAATCTTCAAGGTACTGTGAATAAAGAGGATGATTTGAAATCCTTATACAGAGAAGCTAACAAGGAGATGAAAGAAGCAAATATGCCTCTAAGGATGTGGAATACAAATTCAAAGCAATTAAGGGAACTTATCAAAGAAGATTTCCCTGAATCTGAAATTCCTGATTGCAACAATATGCTGGGACTTAATTGGAACACACAGGAAGATACTTTGAGTCTCAAAAAGATAAACAATAAATCATGCAGTACACTCACTAAACGTAGTTTACTGTCAGAGGTATCACAATGTTTTGATCCTCTAGGACTCGTCTCACCAATTACCATAAAGGGTAAAATGCTTATGCAAGATGCATGGAAACTCAAAATTGGATGGGATGAGAACTTGCCTCGAGAAATGAGTCAAGCATGGGATGAAATATCCAGGGAGTTTAAGCAACTTCATCAAATTACATTTCCCAGACAAATAGGTCAAGAGGGAAACAAGTACACATTACATGTGTTCTGTGATGCGTCAACCAGAGGTTATGGCGCTGTAGCTTACATGATTAATGCTGAAGGAAGTACACTAATTACTTCAAAGGCCAGGGTAGCACCCTTGAAGGTCAGAACAGTACCACAATTGGAACTGACAGCACTCTATGTAGGTACAAAATTAGCTGTCTATCTCAACAAAGTACTTGATCATCTCACTATTGAGAAAACCGTGATCTGGAGTGATAATGAAGCAGTTCTCCAGTGGTTAAGAAATAATAAGAGTAAGCTGGTCTATGTACAGAACAGAGTAGCAGAAATAAAAGAGATGCAGAGAGATTATCTCTTTCTTCACGTCTCTACCCAAGAGAATCCAGTTGATATGTTGTCACGTGGTGTCCCACTCAAGAAATTTGTGGATAATAAATTATGGCTCCACGGACCGAACTGGCTCTCTAATGAAAATAACTGGCCTCAGCAAAACGCTCACATTATGCCAGAAGAAACAGTCTGCTTGAACACAGCAGAAAAAAGTTGTGTAAATACTGCAGCAGCCACAACAGAAATAGTCATTGATGGATCTAAATACTCATCTTTGGGTACACTATTAAGAGTTACAGCTCTTGTCTTTGAATTCATTAAAGGAATAAAACCTGATTATGAATGTCTTGAACCCATTAAATACTGGGTGAAACTAATACAGAAAGACGTTTTCTCTACAGAATATAAATTTCTAGAAACACAAGATAAATCCCCAAAGAAACCTGTTATGATTAATTCTTTAGGACTTTATCTCGACTCTGAAAAGATTATAAGATGTCGAGGAAGAATTCATAATTCTTCACTACCTAAAGAAGCCATACATCCAATATTGATCCCCAAGAATCATTGGCTAACAAAACTGATTGTGCAAAACGCCCACAGTAACGTGTTACATGGTGGGGTAGCTGACACACTTTGTCATATACGACAGTCCCACTGGATACCTCAAGGTCGACAAAGTGTGAAAAAACAAATAAAGGACTGTATTACTTGTCGTCACTACGATATGCGAGTATGTCAGTATCCAGGTCCACCTCCATATCCCTCTGAAAGAGTTTGTCATATCACTCCATTTGAGGTGACAGGTGTAGATTACACTGGACCAATAATTTTAACCAAAACAGTTGACGAAGTTCCCATCAAGGTGTACATCTGTTTGTTCACTTGTGCTACGACTAGAGCAGTACTTCTAGAAGTAGCCACTGACATGTCTGCTGAAACTTTTATCAAATTATTCAGAAGGTTTGCAGCCAGAAGGGCGTGTCCCAGACTGATGATTTCAGATAATGCAACGAACTTTGTTGCTGGTGCTGCTTATATAAGCAAGATCTTTGATCAACCAGAGGTACAACAGATGCTGAATCAACGCAGTTGTCGTTGGAGATACATTCCTCCTAAATCTCCATGGCACGGCGGATTTTATGAAAGAATGATCGGCATTGTAAAACTTTGTTTAAGGAAGACTCTTCATCGTCAGAGAATAGACTTAGAAGAATTCAGTACAGTTGTGACTGAAATAGAAAATAGAGTCAACAACAGACCTCTAACTTATGTTACCGATGATCTGGACAATTTAGAAGTGTTAAGTCCATCTCATTTACTCCATGGCAGAAGGCTCGAACCTGTTCCTCCCATGAATGATAAAGAAATCATAGAGGATCCTACTTATTTCGAACCTGAGCAACTCAGACGTAAATTCAAACACCTTAATAAAGTGATTGAATGTTGGGAGAAAATTTGGCGAGAAGACTATCTCACCTCATTGAGAGAACACTTCTATGGAGCTGGTGTTCCTGAAAATCATAAGTCCTTAAGACCTGGTGACATAGTGATTATCGACAATGATGGTCCGAGGTCCCAATGGCCACTTGGAAAAATTGTGACCATATTTCCTGATGCAAATGGAATCATCAGGACAGTTGATGTTTTAAACAAAGGTGTAGTGAATAAGCGGACAATAAATAAACTAGTCCCGTTAGAATTACACAGTGTTGAAAACAAAATTAGTGATTCTCCAGAAACCACACAGACTAAAGCTGTTCAGAAAAGACAAGCAGCAGTGGTATCGAGTGAGAAAATCAAATTAATGTTAAGTGATGAATAGTTCACCTGCAGCGAACCTCCGCCGCCCCCCAGTGTGGAGAAATTTTCTCCAGGAGGGGGGTATCAGCCCCCTTCAGCCCTTTCAGCCCCCTCAGCCCCTTTCAGCCCTGAGGGGCCAAGCCCTCTCAAAAGGGGCGAGCGTCTTGTTTACTGCTAGAGTGAGTAATTGATCACAGATGCTATGCCATGTAGTCAAATGACCTCTGCTCCTTACAGCGGTGTTGCAAAGTGTATTTTTATAAGAGACAGTACATTCTTACTTTAGCAGGACAATTAAGGAAAATCCTGCTCCCACTTTATTACCATAGTAAAGATAGTGTACATTGTTGTCTATGCTTAAGACAGCAAGAAACAAACATTCTGCTTTGCTTCATCGAGGAGGTGACAAGGATGCAAGGTACTAGGTCAGCGTTTTTTTGTGTATTAGGGGAGCAACGGCTTGGGGCGGTGTGGCGTCACCAGACTATCTTTGACTCTAGGGAGAGTGACACTGACGCCAGGATAACTAGCAAAGAACACTGATCTGTGCATTAGTGTGAACAAAGTGTCTCAAACACAATAAACATAAGAGAAGTGTGATCAGCTTCTCTTGTGATACATTGTGAACAATGAAGACAAATCTTGTGGAACATAGTGTACCAGTGTGTGTTTCCTAGACAATGGAAGACGTGGACATCCAAGGACACTTCAGCTCCTATCAAGTCACCGATACCTGTCGAAGGTGTTGAGAACACCATAGCTCACGCTATAAGAGCAAGGTATGTTACGAATTTCTAGATGTAGAGTCAAGGGTTTGTAATCAACCTATAGTCGGCAGGTGTGGACTCCAAACAAGTACGATCGTCGCCAAGTATGAAATAGACATTATCGTATACTCATCACAACATAATTGAGGTTCATCAGTCGACCGACAGTAAGCATTCACCAAATTCAACTTCAATAACAAAAACATAAAGTGGGACCAAGTAAACCAAGTCCTAACCGATATAAGCTTTACTAAGCAACACAGAGTCAGAAACTCGGTGGCACTCGATGTATGCACAATCGTAGAACAGAAAGAGACAGGCGCTCCCTTTACAGGCGACGGAAAAGAATAACAGTGTATCTGAAATGCGTAGGGAGACACTGGTCAGAGAAATAGCAAGCATCGAACTTAAGCTAAAAGAATCCTTTAGGAGTTAGGAATCGCGGGAAGAACTAAAAGCCATAAATGAAATCGAAAGAAACCCAAAGTATTTCTTCTCCTATGCCAAATCAAAATCGAGAACAACGTCCAGTATTGGGCCCCTACTTAAACAAGATGGGTCCTACACAGATGACAGCAAGGAAATGAGTGAGCTACTCAAGTCCCAATATGACTCAGTCCTAAATGCACTAGAAGACAAAAAGAATGCAGATGTAATATATACAGACTTTGCAAAAGCCTTCGACAAGTGTGACCATGGCGTAATAGCGCACAAAATGCGTGCTAAAGGAATAACAGGAAAAGTCGGTCAATGGATCTATAATTTCCTCACTAACAGAACACAGAGAGTAGTCGTCAACAGAGTAAAGTCCGAGGCAGCTACGGTGAAAAGCTCTGTTCCACAAGGCACAGTACTCGCTCCCATCTTGTTCCTCATCCTTATATCCGACATAGACAAGGATGTCAGCCACAGCACCGTGTCTTCCTTTGCAGATGACACCCGAATCTGCATGACAGTGTCTTCCATTGCAGACATGCAAAGCTCCAGGCAGACATCAACCCTTTCAGTGGGCTGCAGAAAACAATATGAAGTTCAACGATGAGAAATTTCAATTACTCAGATATGGGGGAAATTAAATCTTCATCAGAGTACAAAACAAATTCTGGCCACAAAATAGAGCGAAACACCAACGTCAAAGACCTGGGAGTGATCATGTCGGAGGATCTCACCTTCAAGGACAAATTGTATCAATCGCATCTGCTAGAAAAATGACAGGATGGATTTTCAAAACTAGGGAGGCCAAGCCCATGATGACACTCTTCAGGTCACTTGACAGCCCATGTTGAGATGGTTTACGACAGCTTCTAGACCTCGTCTGCAGGGGTGGCTCAAGCTGGCACTGGACAAGCACCTGTAAAGCCGGGCTGTGGCTCGATTTGCTGTCATTTATCAGCTAAGTGCTTCCTATATTTATATATATAAATTACACATAGCTGGTAAGGCCAATATATTCAACACATTTGATAGAGTTCCGCACCAAAGACTGTTGAAGAAAGTAGCAGCTCATGGCATTGGGGGAAGGGTGCTCTCGTGGATCGAATCATGGCTCACAGACAGGAAGCAAAGAGTGTCCATAAATGGGGTTAAATCCGAGTGGGGATCAGTAACAAGTGGCGTTCCGCAGGGATCAGTCTTGGGCCCGTTGTTGTTTATAATATATATCAATGATCTTGATGAAGAAATTACTAGTGATATGAGCAAATTCGCCGATGACACGAAGATAGGTAGGATAATTGATTCAAACGTAGATGTTAGGGAACTTCAGGAGGATTTAAACAAACTCTACTCTTGGTCAGAAAAGTGGCAGATGCAGTTCAATGTAGATAAATGCAAGGTTCTGAAGCTCGGGAGTGTCCATAACCCTAGCACTTATAAGTTAAATAATGTAGAACTTAGCCATACAGATTGCGAAAAGGACTTGGGGGTTATGGTAAGCAGCAACCTTAAACCAAGACAGCAATGCCTAAGCTTACATAATAAGGCAAATAGATTACTGGGATTTATATCAAGAAGTGTAAGCAACAGAAGTCCAGAGGTCATACTGCAGCTTTATACATCATTAGTAAGGCCTCACCTAGATTATGCAGCTCAATTCTGGTCTCCATATTACAGAATGGACATAAATTCGTTAGAAAACATTCAGCGTAGGATGACTAAATTAATACATAGCATTAGAAATCTTCCTTGTGAAGAAAGATTGAAGACTCTTAAGTTACATTCACTTGTTAGACGAAGAATGAGGGGAGACCTGATCGAAGTGTATAAGTGGAAGATAGGTATTAATAAAGGGGATATTAACAAGGTCTTGAGGATATCTCTCCAAGAGAGAACCTGCAGTAATGGATTTAAATTAGATAAGTTTAGATTTAGAAAGGACATAGGAAAGTATTGGTTTGGAAATAGGGTAGTTGATGAGTGGAACAGTCTACCTAGTTGGGTTATTGAGGCTAGGAGTTTGGGTAGTTTCAAATTTAGGTTGGATAAGTACATGAATGGGAGGGGTTGGATTTGAGAGGGACTTGCACATCGGAGCTTGTTTCTTGGGTGGCATTGAAAATTGGGTTGGTCAAATGTTTGTTAGTGGGATGAATTGTAAAGGACCTGCCTAGTATGGGCCAACAGGCCTGCTGCAGTGTTCCTCCTTTCTTATGTTCTTATGTTCTTATGTTTATGCTCAGCAAGGAAGATTACTGCAACATTCCTTTCACTAATTATGAACTTGATGCAGCACTAAGGGCAACTCCACGTCGCCTGGTGAGGATGGTATTACTTACAACATACTCAGATTGCTGTGTCGGTTACCAGGTAATCCTTTACTTGAATTATATAACAAGAGTTATGTGACTGGGGAGCTCCCTAAATCATGAACCAACAGCCTCATTATTCCCATTCGGAAGCCCAATCAACAAAACTCATTTCTCCCAATATCCCTTACTAGCTGCTTGTGTAAAACATTCGAAAGGATGATTCTTAATCGTCTTATGCACAGAATTAAGGAATTCTTGTCACCCCGGTTGCATGGCTTCATGCATGGAAGGAGTATGCATCATTGCATTACCACCTTTCTCACTCTGCACACTGACAGCTCATACACTACGTTCCTTGACCTTAAATCCGCTTTTGATGTAGCCAACCGACATGTAATCATTAGTGAACTTGCCAGAATGGATATTGGAGGATGGCTTCTCCGCTGGATTAAAGTTTACCTGTCCAACAGAAAGTCGTCTGTGTTGTTCCAGGGACACAGAAGTGTAACTAAAGATTTTGAATTAGGAACCCCACAGGGAGGTGTGC
The DNA here is from genome assembly GCF_038502225.1 of Cherax quadricarinatus. Lineage (NCBI taxonomy): Eukaryota > Metazoa > Arthropoda > Malacostraca > Decapoda > Parastacidae > Cherax > Cherax quadricarinatus. The sequence goes on from NW_027195154.1 coordinate 150,691, forward strand.
TAAGTCCCACTCTTTTCAACATTTTGATTAATGCCTTACTTAATGCCATGCCTAGCCAGCCCCATCATTATATGGTTAGTTTTGCTGATGACATAATGATTCACACCACCGGATTCTCCAACACCCAAAACATTCTTAATCATGTACTAGCCTCGTGTCAGGACCTGGGGTTAATAATCTCAGGGGATAAAACAAAGATACTCAACAGGCGTCCTCCTCGGCAGAGAGGCACAGTTCGTCAGATCCAGTTGCATGATGGGTCTCTTCTAGAATATGTAAGCAGATACAGGTATCTAGGCTTTGAGGTTCCACTACTTGGACCTGTTGTAACGAGACTTTGTCGCCAATACAAAGAAAGGCTGAGAGCACTAAGAGTTGTGGCAGGTTTTCATCCCAGGTATGGAGCTAATGTTAAACTTGTGAAAATTATGTATCTTGCTTATATTAGATCATTGGTTGATTATGCGGCGCCACTACTTGCACTCGTGTCTGACTGGAAGCTTGGAGGGCTGTAAAAACTGTAAAACGAAGCAATGAGGATCATCCTAGGATGCCCTCGTACTGCCAAAATTTTAAATATGCGGAAAGAACTTAATATTCCAAGCATTAGATATCGTGTTACTGAAAGAAATATCCTTATTGGGGTCAATATGCTTAGGCTAGCCCATTCAAACCCCTGCACAGAAACCCTCCAAACTTTCCTCAGCACTGATGAACATCCTTCCAGATGGATCGAAAAAACTGGAATCGACCTCCGCATGAACCAGCTACATGATCTATATCAAGTTGGACAACAGAGACATTTCCCTGCTCCATGGGATATTACCCCATTCCAAACTACCATTCCTCCATTCCCCCCAAAACTCTTCTTAAATCACAACCAAAGCTTCGTCTTGAAGCCAAACATGATGCCTTAAGCTGTATTGATAACTTAGTCACACAGAACACTCTTTCACAAATTATTTACGTCGATGGTTCTGTTCACCAGTCTACTGGTGCAGCTGGTAGTGCTACTGTTGTCACACAGAGTGATGGCTCTCATAAAGAAATTGGAGCACACATCAATAACTGGGCCTCTACCCTTCAAACAGAACTGTTTGCCATACTCCTTGCACTCAAATGTGTCCATGTATCTAAGGTTGACACTTTAATTATAACTGATTCTCTGTCATCCATAAATGCTCTCAACTCATTAAGTATAAATTGTGGCATGCTTGTGTCAGAAGCCAGACATAGGTATGGTAAGATTGTGGACAGTGGAGTCAGAGTGCACATGCTGTGGATTCCATCTCACATTGGTCTTCAGATGCATGATAGAACTGATAAATTGCCTAAGCTGTATGCTTTCAAAGAGGGGGTAGATTACAATCTTGGGTTGTCAGTTAGCAGTTTGAGAACAATAATACGAAAATAACTTCAAATGAACTTTATTGACTTAAGACTTAGGGAGATTGACACAAGTCAGCCCATTTATCATCATTCCATCATGCAAGAGGAGCCACATGTCTATTACCTGGAGTTTACCTGGAGAGAGTTCCGGGGGTCAACGCCCCCGCGGCCCGGTCTGAGACCAGGCCTCCTGGTGGATCAGAGCCTGATCAACCAGGCTGTTGCTGCTGGCTGCACGCAAACCAACATACGAGCCACAGCCCGGCTGATCCGGAACTGACTTTAGGTGCTTGTCCAGTGCCAGCTTGAAGACTGCCAGGGGTCTGTTGGTAATCCCCCTTATGTGTGCTGGGAGGCAGTTGAACAGTCTCGGGCCCCTGACACTTATTGTATGGTCTCTTAACGTGCTAGTGACACCCCT